>NC_090190.1:39043222-39147183 GCF_024679245.1 Pseudorasbora parva
AAATCGGAGTAGCAGTCGCATGGTTATAGCTATTTGCAGGTTTTTTTCACATTATTGCGCCACCAAGTGGCCAATCGTCGCGATTTTTTTATCGTGCCCTCAAATTGAGCCCATACACATGTGTACCAAGTTTGGTGAAGATATCTCATTTCATTATTGAGTTATAGTCTTTTTAGTAAAATAGGCTCCGCCCTGAGCGTCCATTTTGAATCCCCTTATCTTCCGTGAATCGAAATTTCAACTTTTTTTCAATGAATATTGATTTTCAGACTACAGAAAACATTTTGGCACTGGTTTGGTTCCGATCGGTCAAATAACCAGGGACTAGTTCGCAAAAGTAGTTTTTCGACAAAATTCAAAATGGCGGAAAATTTTTCCAGACGGAAATAAAATCGGAGATATACGTTTTGTTCGCCATGGTCTCAGCTTTCCAATGATATAAGGCACTTGAGTGTGGACTAAACGGTTTAGGAGTTATGAGCCATTTTGCACTTTTGATTGCTGTAGCGCCCCCTATTGGCCAATCGGAGTCATAATTTGATAAGCTCTCCTCGATTTTTGGGCTACCATGTGGCAAAGTGTCAAGTCTCTAGCCCTTACGGTTTGGTCTGCACGATGCGTTTTAGGGGAGAATAATAATAATAATTAAAGCTGCAAGCAGCATTTAGCGGGGTTCAAGCCTTTAAGGGCTTTTAAGCACATAGGCATTAAAGTCATTAAGTTTTATTTAGCAAGATTTTAAACACTAAAATAATAGATGGAAAAGTCCATTTACAGTCAATATAGGCAATTTAACATAGGAAATGCATGGTTCTTATAGCTTTTTAACAGTTATAGCGCCACCTATAGTCCAATCTCTTTAAAACTTTGCATGCTTCATCAGCATGTTATGCCACATATACCCAACAATTTTCGTGAATTTTTGAGCTTCCCTTTTGAGTTAGCGCCAACTAGTGGCCGATTTCTTTCAAAATTCTTACAGACCTCTAGGACCATGAGTCAAACATGCCCACCGAGTTTCGTTCCGATCGACCTCTGTTAACCCCATCTAATAGGTGCTCAAACTTCATTGGCCGATGGCGGCCATGTTTTTTTAGATACACAAATGTCCTCATAGACATACATGGTGCCTTGGACCAAGACACTGCCTACCAATTTTCAGGTCAATCGGACTAGTGGTCACGTGGTTATAGCCCTTTTCATGTTTTTTTAACATTATAGCGCCACCAAGTGGTCAATCGTCGCGATTTTTTTATCGAGACCAAAGAATGAGCCCATACACATGTGTACCAAGTTTGGTGAAGATATCTCATTTCCTTCTTGAGTTATAGCCTTTTTAGTAAAATAGGCTCCGCCCACAACATTCTTTTTCCACCCCTTAGCAACCGTGAATCGAAATTTCAACTTTTTCTCAATGAATATTGATATTCAGACTACAGAGAACATTTTGCCACTGGTTTGGTTTCGATCGGTCAAAAATCCAGGGACTAGTTCGCAAAAGTAGTTTTTCGACAAAATTCAAAATGGCGGAAAATTTTTCATGACGGAAATGAAATCGGAGATATACGTTTTGTTCGCCAAGGACTCAGCTTTCCAATGATATGAAACACTTGATTGTGGACCAAAGGGTTTAGGAGTTATGACCCTTTTTGCGCATTTGGTTGCTGTAGCGCCACCTATTGGCCAATCGGGGTCATACTTTCTGAGGTTCTCCCCAAATTGAGGACTACCATCTGACAAAGTTTCAAAGTTCCACGCTTTACGGTTTGGGCTGCACGATGCGTTTTAGCGGAGAATAATAATAATAAATATAGCTGCGAGCAGCAATTAGCGGGGTTCAAGCGACTTAAGGCATTTAAGCATTTAAGGCGTATTGCATTTAAGGCTCTAAAGCAGTAAAATAATTAAATCTGGGAGCTCAGGTGAAATGAAGTGATACATTGACAAAATTCGATTGCAAATGTTAAAATAGTGACTTTATAAAGACTGAATTTGAGTTGTGCTTGCAATGGCAAAACTTGTGGCCCTGTTGCTACCCTACACTGCTGACATGTTTTTAGCAAAATGCTAACACGATTAGCATGTTTTTAACATACTGGTAACACAATTAGCATGCTGAAATAATCGATGGAAAATACCATTTACAGCCAATACAGGCAATTCACCATAGGGAATACATGGTTTTCAAAGCTTTTTAACACTTATAGCGCCACCTATACTCCGATCTCCATGAAATGTTGCATCCTTCTTCACATTGTTATGCCACATATACCCATCAATTTTCGTGAAGTTTTGAGTTTTCACTTAGGATTTATAGGCTTTTGAGTGTATTTTGCCACGCCTCTTTTCTAATTGGCCCTGTTATAGCCATCCAAATGCAAAAGTTCACCTTTTTTTTGATAATTATTGATCTAGAGAGTCCAGAGAATTGTCCTAGACTGGTTTGGTTTCGGTCGTGCAAAAAATCAGGGACTAGTTCGCAAAAGTAGGTTTTTGACATAATTTCGAATATTTAACTAACGATTTGATTGACAGCAATGGTTCCAGAGGCAAAGTTGTTCAGCACGAGGAGATCTATCATATGATATGCATATTTTGGGGATGTTTGCAACACCACGTGATTGCAGAGCCATAAAGCTCGTTAGCGCCAACTAGTGGCCGATTTCTTTCAAAATTCGTACAGTCCTCTAGGACCATGAGTCAAACAGGCCCACCAAGTTTCGTTCCGATCGGCCTCCGATAACCTCGTCTAATAGGTGCTCAAATTTCATTGGCCGATGGCGGCCATGTTTTTTGAGATACGCCAATGTCCTCATAGACATACATGGGGCCTTGGGCCAAGACACCGCATACCAATTTTCAAGTCAATCGGACTAGCGGTCGCGTGGTTATAGCCGTTTTAGTGTTTTTTTCATGTTATAGCGCCACCAAGTGGCCAATCGTCGCGATTTTTTTATCGTGACCAAAGAATGAGCCCATAAACATGTGTACCAAGTTTGGTGAAGATAGCTCATTTCTTTCTGGAGTTATAGCCTTTTTAGTAAAATAGGCTCCGCCCTGAACGTCCATTTTGAATCCCCTTAGCAACCGTGAATCGAAATATCAACATTTTTTCGATAATTATTGATATTCAGCCTACAGAGAACATTTTGGCACTGGTTTGGTTCCGATCGGTCAAAAAACCAGGGACTAGTTCGCAAAAGTAGGTTTTCGACAAAATTCAAAATGGCGGAAAAATTTTCATGACGGAAATGAAATCGGAGATATACGTTTTGTTCGTCATGGTCTCAGCTTTCCAATGATATAAGACACTTGAGTGTGGAGTACACGGTTTAGGAGTTATGAGCCCTTTTGCGCTTTTGGTCGCTGTAGCGCCACCTATAGGCCAATCGGGGTCATAGCTTCTCAGGTTCTCCCCAAATTGAGGACTACCTATTGGCCAAGTTTGAAGTCTCTAGCACTTACGGTTTTGTCTGCACGTTCAGTTTTAGGGGAGAAGAAAAATAATAATAATAATAATAATAAAAATCTTTACAATTACAATAGGGTTTCAGCACTTCGTGCTTGAACCCCTAATAAAAATCAGTACAATTACAATAGGGTTTCAGCACTTCGTGCTTGAACCCCTAATAAAAACCCTAACAATTACAATAGTGTTTCAGCACTTCGTGCTTGAACCCCTAATAAAAAAATCAGTACAATTACAATAGGGTTTCAGCACTTCGTGCTTGAACCCCTAAAAATCAGTACAAATACAATAGGTGTTCAGCACTTCGTGCTTGAACCCCTAATAATAATAATAATAACAAGCAGCATTTAACGGGGTTCAAGCCTTTAAGGCCTTTAAAGCACAGAGGCATTAAAGACATTAAGTTTTATTTGGCAAGATTTTAAACACTGAAATAATAGATGGAAAAGTCCATTTACAGTCAATATAGGCAATTTACCATAGGAAATGCATGGTTTTTAAAGCTTTTTAACAGTTCTAGCGCCACCTATAGTCCGATCTCTTTAAAACATTGCATGCTTCATCAGCATGTTATGCCACATATACCCAACAATTTTCGTGAAGTTTTGAGTTTTACCTTAGGATTTATAGGCTTTTGAGTGTATTTTGCCACGGCTCTTTTTTAAATGGCCCTTTTATAGCCATCCAAATGTAAAAGTTTAACTTTTTTTCAAAGATTATTGATGTAGAGAGTCTAGAGAATTATCCTAGACTGGTTTGGTTCCGATCGGGCAAAAAACCAGGGACTAGTTCGCAAAAGTAGGTTTTTAACATAATTACAAAAATTGAATTAATGCTTTGATTGACAGCAATGGTTCTAGAGGCAAAGTTGTTCAGCATGAGGAGATCTATCATATGATATGCATATTTTGTGGATGTGTGCAACACCACGTGATTACAGAGCCATAAAACTCGTTAGCGCCAACTAGTGGCCGATTTCTTTCAAAATTCTTACAGACCTCTAGGACCATGAGTCAAACATGCCCACCGAGTTTCGTTCCGATCGGCCTCCGATAACCTTGTCTAATCGGTGCTCAAATTCATTGGCAGATGGCGGCCATGTTTTTTGAGATACGCCAATGTCCTCATAGACATACATGGTACCTTGGGCCAAGACACTGCATACCAATTTTCAGGTCAATCGGACTAGCAATCGCGTGGTTATAGCCGTTTTAGTATTTTTTTCACATTATAGCGCCACCAAGTGGCCAATCGTCGCGATTTTTTTATCGTGACCTCAAATTGAGCCCATACACATGTGTACCAAGATTGGTGAAGATATCTCATTTCATTTTTGAGTTATAGTCTTTTTAGTAAAATAGGCTCCGCCCTGAGCGTCCATTTTGATCCCCTTATCTTCTGTGATTCGAAATTTCAACTTTTTTTCAAAGATTATTGATATTCAGACTACAGACAACATTTTGGCACTGGTTTGGTTCCAATCGGTCAAAAACTCAGGGACTAGTTCGCAAAAGTAGGTTTTCGACAAAATTCAAAATGGCGGAAAAATTTTCATGACGGAAATGAAATCGGAGATATACGTTTTGTTCGCCAAGGTCTCAGCTTTCCAATGATATAAGACACTTGAGTGTGGACCAAACGGTTCAGGAGTTATGAGCCCTTTCTCGCAATTGATTGCTATAGCGCCACCTATGGGCCAATCGGGCTCATAATTTGATAACCTTTCCTCGATTTTTGTACTACCTATTGGCCAAGTTTCAAGTCTCTAGCCCTTACAGTTTGGTCTGCACGATGCGTTTTTCGGCTGAATAATAATAATAATAATAATTAAAGCTGCAAGCAGCATTTAGCGGGGTTCAAGCATTTAAGGCCTTTTAACCACATAGGCATTAAAGACATTAAGTTTTATTTAGCAAGATTTTAAACACTGAAATAATAGATGGAATAGTCCATTTACAGCCAATATAGGCAATTTACCATAAAAAATGCATGGTTTTATAGCTTTTTAACAGTTATAGCGCCACCTATAGTCCGATCTCTTTAAAACTTTTCATGCTTCATCAGCATGTCATGCTACATATACCCAACAATTTTCGTGAATTTTTGAGCTTCCCTTTTGAGTTAGCGCCAACTAGTGGCCGATTTCTTTCAAAAATCTCACAGACCTCTAGGACCATGAGTCAAACATGCCCACCAAGTTTCGTTCCGATCGGCCTCTGTTAACCTTGTCTAATAGGTGCTCAAATTTCATTGGCCGATGGCGGCCATGTTTTTTGAGATACGCCAATGTCTGCATACCAATTTTCAGGTTAATTGGACTAGCGATCGCGTGGTTATAGCCCTTTTCATGTTTTTTTTCACATTATAGCGCCACCAAGTGGCCAATCGTCGCAATATTTTTATCGTGACCTCAAATTGAGCCGATATACATGTGTACCAAGTTTGGTGACGATATCTCATTTCCTTCTTGAGTTATAGCCTTTTTAGTAAAATAGGCTCCGCCCTGAATGTCCATTTTGAAGCCAATTAGCAAAAATGAATTGAAATTTCAACTTTTTTTCGATAAATATTGATAAACAGAGACCAGAGAACATTTTGACACTGGTTTGGTTCCGATCGGTCAAAAAACCAGGGACTAGTTTGCAAAAGTAGGTTTTTAACATAATTGTGAATATTTAATTAATGATTTGATTGACAGCAATGGTTTTAGAGGCAAATTTGTTCAGCATGAAGAGATCTATCATATGATAAGCATATTTTGTGGATGCGTGAAAAAACACGTGATTTCAGAGCCATAAAACTCGTTAGCGCCAACTAGTGGCCGATTTCTTTCAAAATTCTTACAGACCTCTAGGACCATGAGTCAAACATGCCCATCAAGTTTCGTTCCGATCGGCCTCTGTTAACCCCATCTAATAGGTGCTCAAATTTCATTGGCCGATGGCGGCCATGTTTTTTGAGATACGCCAATGTCCTCATAGACGTACATGGGGCCTTTGACCAAGACACTGCATACCAATTTTCAGGTCAATCGGACTAGCGTTCGCGTGGTTACAGCCCTTTTCATGTTTTTTTCGCATTATAGCGCCACCAAGTGGCCAATCATCGCGATTTTTTTATCGTGACCTCAAATTGAGCCGATATACATGTGTACCAAGTTTGGTGACGATATCTCATTTCCTTCTTGAGTTATAGCCTTTTTAGTAAAATAGGCTCCGCCCTGAACGTCCATTTTGAAGCCAATTAGCATAAATGAATCGAAATTTCAACTTTTTTTTGATAACTATTGATAAACAGAGACCAGAGAACATTTTGACACTGGTTTGGTTCCGATCGGTCAAAAAACCAGGGACTAGTTTGCAAAAGTAGGTTTTCAATAAAATTCAAAATGGCGGAAAAATTTGCATACTGGAAATAAAATCTGAGATATACATTTGTTTCGCCAAGGACTCAGCTTTCCAATGATATATGACACTTGAGTGTGGACCAAACGGTTTAGGAGTTATGAGCCTTTTCTCGCAATTGATTGCTATAGCGCCACCTATGGGCCAATTGGGGTCATAGCTTTTCAGGGTCTCCCCAACATGAGTACTACCATCTGACAAAGTTTCAAATTTCCAGCTCTTACGGTTTGGTCTGCACGATGCGTTTTAGCGGAGAATAATAATAATAATAATAATAATAATAATAATAATAATAATAATAATAATAATAATAATAAAAATCAGTACAATTACAATAGGGTTTCAGCACTTCGTGCTTGAACCCCTAATAACGAGCAGCATTTAGCGGGGTTCAAGCCATTTAAGGTCTTTAAGCATTTGACGCCTTTTGCATGGAAGGTTTTTAAGCACTGAATGAATTTGAGAGTTATCAGGTGAAATGAAATGATTAACTGACAAAATATGATTATAAATATTATAGTAGTGACTTTATAAAATCTAAATATGAATTTTAGAACAATATTAATCAATTGTATGACAAAATTACTATTTTACTTTGCTAACATGATAAACATGTTGCTAGGTGGTTGCTAGGTTGTTCTTGATGGTTGTTATGGTGTTGCTAGGCAGTTGTTAACTGTCACAGATGGTTACTATAATGTTTATAGAGTTCTTACTATGTTATTTGCCTGATTTAACACTTAGCTAATCACTGCTAGCATGTGTAGCATGTTGGAAGTGCTGTTTGCTAGCATGACAAACAGACAGACAGAGACACACACACACACACACACACACACACCACCTATTTTTGTGAAGTTTTGAGTTTTCGTTCAGGATTAATAGGCTTTTTAGCATGTTTTACCACAGCTATTCTCTAAATGATCCTGTTATAGCTACCCAAAGTGTAAAGGTCAACATGTTTTTGATAACTATTGATCAGGAGAGTCCAGAGAATCATACTGCTGTGGTTTGGTTCCGATCAGGCAAGAAAAACCAAGGACTAGTTTGCAAAACGAGGTTTTTAACATAATTGTGAATATTTAAATAAAGATTTGATTGACAGTATTGGTTATAGAGGCAAAGTTGTTCAGTATGAGAAGATCTATCATAATATATGCATATTATGTGGCTGTTTTAACCCCAACTGATTAACGAGATGGAAAATACCATTTACAGTCAATACAGGCAATTCACCAGAGGGAATACATGGTTTTCAAAGCTTTTTAACACTTATAGCGCCCCCTATACTCCGATCTCCATAAAACTTTGCATGTGTCTTCAACATGTTATGCCACATATACCCAACAATTTCCGTGAAGTTTTGAGTTTTCCCTTAGGATTTATAGGCTTTTGAGTGTATTTTGCCACGCCTCTTTTCTAAATGGCCCTGTTATAGCCATCCAAATGCAAAAAATCTACTTTTTTTTGATAATTATTGATCTAGAGAGTCCAGAGAATTGTCCTAGACTGGTTTGGTTCTGATTGGGCAAAAAACCAGGGACTAGTTCGCAAAAGTAGGTTTTTAACATAATTGCAAATATTCATTTAATGATTTGATTGACAGCAATGGTTCTGGAGGCAAAGTTGTTCAACATGAGGAGATCTATCATATGATATGCATATTTTGCCGTTGTGTGCAACGCCACGTGATTGCAGAGCCATAAAACTCGTTAGCGCCAGCTAGTGGCCGATTTCTTTCAAAATTCTTACAGACCTCTAGGACCATGAGTTAAACATGCCCACTGAGTTTTGTTCCGATCGACCTCCGTTAACCCTGTCTAATAGGTGCTCAATTTTCATTGGCCGATGGCGGCCATGTTTTTTGAGATACGCCAATGTTCTCATAGACAGACATGGTACCTTGGGCCAAGACATTGCATACCAATTTTCCAGTCAATCGGACTAACGGTCGCGTGGTTATAGCCCTTTTTGTGTTTTTTCCATGTTATAGCGCCACCAAGTGGCCAATCGTCGCGATTTTTTTATCGTGACCAAAGACTGAGCCCATACACATGTGTACCAAGTTTGGTGAAGATATCTCATTTCTTGCTGTAGTTATAGCCTCTTTATTAAAATAGGCTCCGCCTTAAATGTACATTTCCACGCCCCTTTTCGTTCATGAGTCAAAATTTCAACTTTTTTTTGATAATTATTGATATTCAGACTAGCGAGAACATTTTGGCACTGGTTTGGTTCTGATATGTCAAAAAACCAGGGACTAGTTTGCAAAAGTAGGTTTTTGACAAAATTCAAAATGGCGGAAAAATTTGCATACCGGAAATGAAATCGGAGATATACGTTTTGTTCGTCATGGTCTCAGCTTTCCAATGATATAAGACACTTGACCCTTAGGATGAAAGGTTTAGGAGTTATGAGCCATTTCGCGTTTTTGGTTGCTGTAGCGCCACCTATTGGCCAATCTGGCTCATAATTTGATAACCTCTCCTCGATTTTTGGACTACCTATTGACAAAGTTTGAAGTCTCTAGCATTTACGGTTTGGTCTGCACGATGAGTTTTACGGCAGAATAATAATAATAATAATAATAATTAAAGCTGCAAGCAGCATTTAGCGGGGTTCAAGCCTTTAAGGCCTTTAAAGCACATAGGCAATAAAGACATTAAGTTTTATTTAGCAAGATTTTAAACACTGAAATAATAGATGGAAAAGTCCATTCACAGCCAATATAGGCAATTTACCATAGGAAATGCATGGTTTTTAAAGCTTTTTAACAGTTATAGCGCCACCTATAGTCCGATCTCTTTAAAACTTTGCATGCTTCATCAGCATGTCATGCCACATATACCTAACAATTTTCGTGAATTTTTGAGCTTCCCTTTTGGGTTAGCGCCAACTAGTGGCCGATTTCTTTCAAAATTCTTACACACCTCTAGGACCATGAGTCAAACATGTCCACTGAGTTTCGTTCCGATCGACCTCTGTTAATCCCATCTAATAGGTGCTCAAAATTCATTGACTGATGGCGGCCATGTTTTTTGAGATACACCAATGTCCTCATAGACTTATATAGTACCTTGGGCCAAGACACTGCATACCAATTTTCAAGTCAATCGGACTAACGGTCGTTGTTTTTTTCACATTATAGCGCCACCAACTGGTCAAACGTCGCAATTTTTTTATCGAGACCAAAAAATGAGCCCATACACATGTGTACCAAGTTTGGTGAAGATATCTCATTTCCTTCTTAAGTTATAGCCTTTTTAGTAAAATAGGCTCCGCCCACAACATTCTTTTTCCACCCCTTAGCAACCGCATTAAAGACATTAAGTTTTATTTAGCAAGATTTTAAACACTGAAATAATAGATGGAAAATTCCATTTACAGCCAATATAGACTATTTACCATAGGAAATGCATGGTTTTTAAAGCTTTTTAACAGTTATAGCGCCACCTATAGTCCGATCTCTTTAAAACTTTGCATGCTTCATCAGCATGTCATGCCACATATACCCAACAATTTTCGTGAATTTTTGAGCTTCCCTTTTAGGTTAGCGCCAACTAGTGGCCGATTTCTTTCAAAATTCTTACAGACCTCTAGGACCATGAGTCAAACATGCCCACTGAGTTTCGTTCCGATCGACCTCCGTTAACCCCATCTAATAGGTGCTCAAAATTCATTGGCTGATGGCGGCCATGTTTTTTGAGATGCACCAATGTCCTCATAGACTTATATAGTACCTTGGGCCAAGACACTGCATACCAATTTTCAGGTCAATCGGACTAGCGGTCATGTGGTTATAGCTATTTTCATGTTTTTTTTCACATTATAGCGCCACCAAGTGGTCAATCGTCACGATTTTTTTATCGAGACCAAAGAATGAGCCCATACACACATGTACCAAGTTTGGTGAAGATATCTCATTTCATTTTTGAGTTATAGTCTTTTTAGTAAAATAGGCTCCGCCCTGAGCGTCCATTTTGATCCCCTTATCTTTCGTGAATCGAAATTTCAACTTTTTCTCAATGAATGTTGATATACAGACTACAGGCAACATTTTGGCACTGGTTTGGTTCCGATCGGTCAAAAAACCAGGGACTAGTTCGTAAAAGTAGGTTTTCAACAAAATTCAAAATGGCGGAAAATTTTTAATGACGGAAATAAAATCGGAGATATACGTTTTGTTCGCCAAGGTCTCAGCTTTCCAATGATATAAGACACTTGAGAGTGGACCAAACGGTTTAGGAGTTATGAGCCATTTTGCGCAATTGATTGCTATAGCGCCACCTATGGGCCAATCTGGCTCATAATTTGATAACCTTTCCTCGATTTTTGTACTACCTATTGACAAAGTTTCAAGTTTCCAGCCCTTACGGTTTGGTCTGCACGATGCGTTTTTCGGCTGAATAATAATAATAATAATAATAATAATAATAATAAAAATCAGTACAAATACAATAGGTGTTCAGCACTTCGTGCTTGAACCCCTAATAATAATAAAAATCAGCACAAATACAATAGGTGTTCAGCACTTCGTGCTTGAACCCCTAAAAATCAGCACAAATACAATAGGTGTTCAGCACTTCGTGCTTGAACCCCTAATAAAAATCAATACAATTACAATAGGGTTTCAGCACTTCGTGCTTGAACCCCTAATAATTAAAGCTGCAAGCAGCATTTAGCGGGGTTCAAGCATTTAAGGCCTTTTAACCACATAGGCATTAAAGACATTAAGTTTTATTTAGCAAGATATTAAACACTGAAATAATAGATGGAAAAGTCCATTTACAGCCAATATAGGCAATTTACCATAAAAAATGCATGGTTTTTATAGCTTTTTAACAGTTATAGCGCCACCTATAGTCCGATCTCTTTAAAACTTTTCATGCTTCATCAGCATGTCATGCTACATATACCCAACAATTTTCGTGAATTTTTGAGCTTCCCTTTTGAGTTAGCGCCAACTAGTGGCCGATTTCTTTCAAAAATCTTACAGACCTCTAGGACCATGAGTCAAACATGCCCACCAAGTTTCGTTCCGATCGGCCTCTGTTAACCTTGTCTAATAGGTGCTCAAATTTCATTGGCCGATGGCGGCCATGTTTTTTGAGATACGCCAATGTCTGCATACCAATTTTCAGGTTAATTGGACTAGCGATCGCGTGGTTATAGCCCTTTTCATGTTTTTTTTCACATTATAGCGCCACCAAGTGGCCAATCGTCGCAATATTTTTATCGCGACCTCAAATTGAGCCGATATACATGTGTACCAAGTTTGGTGACGGTATCTCATTTCCTTCTTGAGTTATAGCCTTTTTAGTAAAATAGGCTCCGCCCTGAATGTCCATTTTGAAGCCAATTAGCAAAAATGAATTGAAATTTCAACTTTTTTTCAATAACTCTTGATAAACAGAGACCAGAGAACATTTTGACACTGGTTTGGTTCCGATCGGTCAAAAAACCAGGGACTAGTTTGCAAAAGTAGGTTTTTAACATAATTGTGAATATTTAATTCATGATTTGATTGACAGCAATGGTTTTAGAGGCAAATTTGTTCAGCATGAGGAGATCTATCATATGATATGCATATTTTGTGGATGCGTGAAAAAACACGTGATTTCAGAGCCATAAAACTCGTTAGCGCCAACTAGTGGCCGATTTCTTTCAAAATTCTTACAGACCTCTAGGACCATGAGTCAAACATGCCCATCAAGTTTCGTTCCGATCGGCCTCTGTTAACCCCATCTAATAGGTGCTCAAATTTCATTGGCCGATGGCGGCCATGTTTTTTGAGATACGCCAATGTCCTCATAGACGTACATGGGGCCTTGGACCAAGACACTGCATACCAATTTTCAGGTCAATAGGACTAGCGGTCGCGTGGTTACAGCCCTTTTCATGTTTTTTTCGCATTATAGCGCCACCAAGTGGCCAATCATCGCGATTTTTTTATCGTGACCTCAAATTGAGCCGATATACATGTGTACCAAGTTTGGTGACGATATCTCATTTCCTTCTTGAGTTATAGCCTTTTTAGTAAAATAGGCTCCGCCCTGAACGTCCATTTTGAAGCCAATTAGCATAAATGAATCGAAATTTCAACTTTTTTTTGATAACTATTGATAAACAGAGACCAGAGAACATTTTGACACTGGTTTGGTTCCGATCGGTCAAAAAACCAGGGACTAGTTTGCAAAAGTAGGTTTTCAATAAAATTCAAAATGGCGGAAAAATTTGCATACTGGAAATAAAATCTGAGATATACATTTTGTTCGCCAAGGACTCAGCTTTCCAATGATATATGACCCTTGAGTGTGGACTAAACGGTTTAGGAGTTATGAGCCTTTTCTCGCAATTGATTGCTATAGCGCCACCTATGGGCCAATTGGGGTCATAGCTTTTCAGGGTCTCCCCAACATGAGTACTACCATCTGACAAAGTTTCAAATTTCCAGCTCTTACGGTTTGGTCTGCACGATGCGTTTTAGCGGAGAATAATAATAATAATAATAATAATAATAATAATAATAATTAAAGCTGCAAGCAGCATTTAACGGGGTTCAAGCCTTTAAGGCCTTTTAAGCACATAGGCATTAAAGACATTAAGTTTTATTTAGCAAGATTTTAAACACTGAAATAATAGATGGAAAAGTCCATTTACAGCCAATATAGGCAATTTACCATAGGAAATGCATGGTTTTTAAAGCTTTTTAACAGTTATAGCGCCACCTATAGTCCGATGTCTTTAAAACATTGCATGCTTCATCAGCATGGTATGCCACATATACCCAACAATTTTCGTGAAGTTTTGAGTTTTACCATAGGATTTATAGGCTTTTGAGTGTATTTTGCCACGCCTCTTTTTAAAATGGCCCTGGTATAGCCATCCAAATGTAAAAGTTCAACGTTTTTTCAAAGATTATTGATCTAGAGAGTCCAGAGAATTATCCTAGACTGGTTTGGTTCTGATCGAGCAAAAAACCAGGGACTAGTTCGCAAAAGTAGGTTTTTAACATAATTACGGAAATTGAATTAATGATTTGATTGACAGCAATGGTTCTAGAGGCAAAGTTGTTCAGCATGAGGAGATCTATCATATGATATGCATATTTTGTGGATGTTTGCAACACCACGCGATTACAGAGCCATACAACTCGTTAGCGCCAACTAGTGGCCAATTTCTTTCAAAATTCTTACAGACCTCTAGGACCATGAGTCAAACATGCCCACCGAGTTTCGTTCCGATCGGCCTCCGATAACCTTGTCTAATAGGTGCTCAAATTCATTGGCCGATGGCGGCCATGTTTTTTGAGATACGCCAATGTTCTCATAGACATACATGCTACCTTGGGCCAAGACACTGCATACCAATTTTCAGGTCAATCGGACTAGCAATCGCGTGGTTATAGCCATTTTCATGATTTTTTCACATTATAGCGCCACCAAGTGGCCAATCGTCGCGATTTTTTTATCGTGACCTCAAATTGAGCCCATACACATGTGTACCAAGTTTGGTGAAGATATCTCATTTCTTGCTGGAGTTATAGCCTCTTTAGTAAAATAGGCTCCGCCCTGAGCGTCCATTTTGATCCCCTTATCTTCCGTGAATCGAAATTTCAACTTTTTTTCAAAGATTATTGATATTCAGACTACAGACAACATTTTGGCACTGGTTTGGTTCCGATCGGTCAAAAACTCAGGGACTAGTTCGCAAAAGTAGGTTTTCGACAAAATTCAAAATGGCGGAAAAATTTTCATGACGGAAATGAAATCGGAGATATACGTTTTGTTCGCCAAGGTCTCAGCTTTCCAATGATATAAGACACTTGAGTGTGGATCAAACGGTTTAGGAGTTATGAGCCCTTTCTCGCAATTGATTGCTATAGCGCCACCTATAGGCCAATCTGGCTCATAATTTGATAACCTTTCCTCGATTTTTGTACTACCTATTGGCCAAGTTTCAAGTCTCTAGCCCTTACAGTTTGGTCTGCACGATGAGTTTTTCGGCTGAATAATAATAATAATAATATTAAAGCTGCGAGCAGCATTTAGCGGGGTTCAAGCCATTTAAGGTCTTTAAGCATTTGACACCTTTTGCATGAAAGGTTTTTAAGCACTGAATGAATTTGAGAGATATCAGGTGAAATGAAATGATTAACTGACAAAATATGATTATAAATATTATAGTAGTGACTTTATAAAGTCTAAATATGAATTATAGAACAATATTAATCAATTGTATGACAAAATTACTATTTTACTTAGCTAACATGATAAACATGTTGCTAGGTGGTTGCTAGGTTGTTCTTGATGGTTGTTATGGTGTTGCTAGGCAGTTGTTAGCTGTCACAGATGGTTACTATAATGTTTATAGAGTTCTTACTATGTTATTTGCCTGATTTAACACTTAGCTAATCACTGCTAGCATGTGTAGCATGTTGGAAGTGCTGTTTGCTAGCATGACAAACAGACAGACAGAGACACACACACACACACACACACACACACACACACACACACACACACACACCACCTATTTTTGTGAAGTTTTGAGTTTTCGTTCAGGATTAATATGCTTTTTAGCATGTTTTACCACACCTATTCTCTAAATGATCCTGTTATATCTACCCAAAGTGTAAAAGTCAACACGTTTTTGATAACTATTGATCTGGAGAGTCCAGAGAATCATACTGCTGTGGTTTGGTTCCGATCAGGCAAGAAAAACCAAGGACTAGTTTGCAAAACGAGGTTTTTAACATAATTGTGAATATTTAAATAAAGATTTGATTGACAGTATTGGTTATAGAGGCAAAGTAGTTCACTATGAGAAGATCTATCATAATATATGCATATTATGTGGCTGTTTTAACCCCACCTGATTACAGAGATGGAAAATACCATTTACAGCCAATACAGGCAATTCACCATAGGAATACATGGTTTTCAAAGCTTTTTAACACTTATAGCGCCCCCTATATTCCGATCTCCATAAAACTTTGCATGTGTCTTCAACATGTTATGCCACATATACCCAAAAATTTCCGTGAAGTTTTGAGTTTTCCCTTAGGATTTATAGGCTTTTGAGTGTATTTTGCCACGCCTCTTTTCTAAATGGCCCTGTTATAGCCATCCAAATGCAAAAGTTCAACTTTTTTTCAATAATTATTGACCTGGAGTGTCTATAGAATTGTCCTAGACTGGTTTGGTTCCAATTGGGTAAAAAACCAGGGACTAGTTCGCAAAAGTAGGTTTTTAAAATAATTACGAAAATTTAATTAATGATTTTATTGACAGCAATGGTTCTAGAGGCAAAGTTGTTCATCATGAGGAGATCTATCATATGATATGCATATTTCATGGATATGTGCAACACCACGTGATTTCAGAGCCATAAAACTCGTTAGCGCCAACTAGTGGCCGATATCTTTCAAAATTCTTACACACCTCTAGAACCATGAGTCAAACATGCCAACTGAGTTTCGTTCTGATCAACCTCCATTAACCTTGTCTAATAGGTGCTCAAAATTCATTGGTCTATGACGGCCATGTTTTTTGAGATACACCAATGTCCTCATATACATACATGGTAGCTTGGGCCAAGACACGGCATACCAATTTTCAGGTCAATCAGACTAGCGGTCGCGTGGTTATAGCTATTATCATGTTTTTTCCACATTATAGCGCCACCAAGTGGTCAATCTTCACGTTTTTTTTTATCGTGACCTCAGAATGAGTCCATACACATGTGTACCAAGTTTGGTGAAGATATCTCATTTCCTTCTTGTGTTATAGCCTCTTTAGTAAAATAGGCTCCGCCTTAAATGTACATTTCCACGCCCCTTTTCGTTCATGAGTCAAAATTTCAACATATTTTTGATAATTATTGATATTCAGACCAGACAGAACATTTTGGCACTGGTTTGGTTCTGATATGTCAAAAAACCAGGGACTAGTTTGCAAAAGTAGGTTTTTGACAAAATTCAAAATGGCGGAAAAATTTGCATACCGGAAATAAAATACCTCCTATGTTTTTTGTTCGGCTTGAGCCAAGGATTCCAATGATGTAAGACACTTGATTGTGCGACAATGGGTTTTTGAGATATAAGCAAAATAGTGACTTTTTTTTGTTTTTTGCGCTATAGCGCCACCTATTGGCCAATCTGGTTCATAATTTGAGAACCTCTCCTCGATTTTTGGACTACCTTTTGACAAAGTTTCAAGTCTCTAGGCCTTACGGTTTGGTCTGCACGATGAGTTTTACGGCAGAATAATAATAATAATAATAAAAATCGGTACAATTACAATAGGGTTTCAGCATTTCATGCTTGAACCCCTAAATAATAATAATAATAATAATAATTAAAGCTGCAAGCAGCATTTAGCGGGGTTCAAGCCTTTAAGGCCTTTTAAGCACATAGGCATTAAAGACATTAAGTTTTATTTAGCAAGCTTTTAAACACTAAAATAATAGATGGAAAAGTCCATTTACAGCCAATATGGGCAATTTACCATAGGAAATGCATGGTTTTTAAAGATTTTTAACACTTATAGCGCCACCTATACTCCGATCTTTGTAAAACGTTGCATGCTTCATTAGCATGGTATGCCACACATACCCAACAATTTTCGTGAAGTTTTGAGTATTCCCTTAGGATTTATAGGCTTTTGAGTATATTTTGCCACGCCTCTTTTCTAATTTGCCCTGTTATAGCCATCCAAATGCAAAAGTTCAACTTTTTTTCAATGAATATTTATCTAGAGAGTCTATAGAATTGTACTAGACTGGTTTTGTTCCGGTCGGGCAAAAAACCAGGGACTAGTTCGCAAAAGTAGGTTTTTAACATAATTGCAAATATTTAATTAACGATTTGATTGACAGCACTGGTTCTAGAGGCAAAGTTGTTCAGCATGAGGAGATCTATCAAATGGTATGCATATTTTGCCGATGTGTGCAACACCACGTGATTACAGAGCCATAAAACTCGTTAGCGCCAACTAGTGGCCGATTTCTTTCAAAATTCTTACAGACCTCTAGGACCATGAGTCAAACATGCCCACCGAGTTTCGTTCCGATCGGCCTCCGATAACCTTGTCTAATAGGTGCTCAAACTTCATTGGCCGATGGCGGCCATGTTTTTTGAGATACGCCTATATCCTCAGAGACATACATGCTACCTTGGGCCAAGACACTGCATACCAATTTTCAGGTAAATCGGAGTAGCAGTCGCATGGTTATAGCTATTTGCAGGTTTTTTTCACATTATTGCGCCACCAAGTGGCCAATCGTCGCGATTTTTTTATCGTGCCCTCAAATTGAGCCCATACACATGTGTACCAAGTTTGGTGAAGATATCTCATTTCATTATTGAGTTATAGTCTTTTTAGTAAAATAGGCTCCGCCCTGAGCGTCCATTTTGAATCCCCTTATCTTCCGTGAATCGAAATTTCAACTTTTTTTCAATGAATATTGATTTTCAGACTACAGAAAACATTTTGGCACTGGTTTGGTTCCGATCGGTCAAATAACCAGGGACTAGTTCGCAAAAGTAGTTTTTCGACAAAATTCAAAATGGCGGAAAATTTTTCCAGACGGAAATAAAATCGGAGATATACGTTTTGTTCGCCATGGTCTCAGCTTTCCAATGATATAAGGCACTTGAGTGTGGACTAAACGGTTTAGGAGTTATGAGCCATTTTGCACTTTTGATTGCTGTAGCGCCCCCTATTGGCCAATCGGAGTCATAATTTGATAAGCTCTCCTCGATTTTTGGGCTACCATGTGGCAAAGTGTCAAGTCTCTAGCCCTTACGGTTTGGTCTGCACGATGCGTTTTAGGGGAGAATAATAATAATAATTAAAGCTGCAAGCAGCATTTAGCGGGGTTCAAGCCTTTAAGGGCTTTTAAGCACATAGGCATTAAAGTCATTAAGTTTTATTTAGCAAGATTTTAAACACTAAAATAATAGATGGAAAAGTCCATTTACAGTCAATATAGGCAATTTAACATAGGAAATGCATGGTTCTTATAGCTTTTTAACAGTTATAGCGCCACCTATAGTCCAATCTCTTTAAAACTTTGCATGCTTCATCAGCATGTTATGCCACATATACCCAACAATTTTCGTGAATTTTTGAGCTTCCCTTTTGAGTTAGCGCCAACTAGTGGCCGATTTCTTTCAAAATTCTTACAGACCTCTAGGACCATGAGTCAAACATGCCCACCGAGTTTCGTTCCGATCGACCTCTGTTAACCCCATCTAATAGGTGCTCAAACTTCATTGGCCGATGGCGGCCATGTTTTTTTAGATACACAAATGTCCTCATAGACATACATGGTGCCTTGGACCAAGACACTGCCTACCAATTTTCAGGTCAATCGGACTAGTGGTCACGTGGTTATAGCCCTTTTCATGTTTTTTTAACATTATAGCGCCACCAAGTGGTCAATCGTCGCGATTTTTTTATCGAGACCAAAGAATGAGCCCATACACATGTGTACCAAGTTTGGTGAAGATATCTCATTTCCTTCTTGAGTTATAGCCTTTTTAGTAAAATAGGCTCCGCCCACAACATTCTTTTTCCACCCCTTAGCAACCGTGAATCGAAATTTCAACTTTTTCTCAATGAATATTGATATTCAGACTACAGAGAACATTTTGCCACTGGTTTGGTTTCGATCGGTCAAAAATCCAGGGACTAGTTCGCAAAAGTAGTTTTTCGACAAAATTCAAAATGGCGGAAAATTTTTCATGACGGAAATGAAATCGGAGATATACGTTTTGTTCGCCAAGGACTCAGCTTTCCAATGATATGAAACACTTGATTGTGGACCAAAGGGTTTAGGAGTTATGACCCTTTTTGCGCATTTGGTTGCTGTAGCGCCACCTATTGGCCAATCGGGGTCATACTTTCTGAGGTTCTCCCCAAATTGAGGACTACCATCTGACAAAGTTTCAAAGTTCCACGCTTTACGGTTTGGGCTGCACGATGCGTTTTAGCGGAGAATAATAATAATAAATATAGCTGCGAGCAGCAATTAGCGGGGTTCAAGCGACTTAAGGCATTTAAGCATTTAAGGCGTATTGCATTTAAGGCTCTAAAGCAGTAAAATAATTAAATCTGGGAGCTCAGGTGAAATGAAGTGATACATTGACAAAATTCGATTGCAAATGTTAAAATAGTGACTTTATAAAGACTGAATTTGAGTTGTGCTTGCAATGGCAAAACTTGTGGCCCTGTTGCTACCCTACACTGCTGACATGTTTTTAGCAAAATGCTAACACGATTAGCATGTTTTTAACATACTGGTAACACAATTAGCATGCTGAAATAATCGATGGAAAATACCATTTACAGCCAATACAGGCAATTCACCATAGGGAATACATGGTTTTCAAAGCTTTTTAACACTTATAGCGCCACCTATACTCCGATCTCCATGAAATGTTGCATCCTTCTTCACATTGTTATGCCACATATACCCATCAATTTTCGTGAAGTTTTGAGTTTTCACTTAGGATTTATAGGCTTTTGAGTGTATTTTGCCACGCCTCTTTTCTAATTGGCCCTGTTATAGCCATCCAAATGCAAAAGTTCACCTTTTTTTTGATAATTATTGATCTAGAGAGTCCAGAGAATTGTCCTAGACTGGTTTGGTTTCGGTCGTGCAAAAAATCAGGGACTAGTTCGCAAAAGTAGGTTTTTGACATAATTTCGAATATTTAACTAACGATTTGATTGACAGCAATGGTTCCAGAGGCAAAGTTGTTCAGCACGAGGAGATCTATCATATGATATGCATATTTTGGGGATGTTTGCAACACCACGTGATTGCAGAGCCATAAAGCTCGTTAGCGCCAACTAGTGGCCGATTTCTTTCAAAATTCGTACAGTCCTCTAGGACCATGAGTCAAACAGGCCCACCAAGTTTCGTTCCGATCGGCCTCCGATAACCTCGTCTAATAGGTGCTCAAATTTCATTGGCCGATGGCGGCCATGTTTTTTGAGATACGCCAATGTCCTCATAGACATACATGGGGCCTTGGGCCAAGACACCGCATACCAATTTTCAAGTCAATCGGACTAGCGGTCGCGTGGTTATAGCCGTTTTAGTGTTTTTTTCATGTTATAGCGCCACCAAGTGGCCAATCGTCGCGATTTTTTTATCGTGACCAAAGAATGAGCCCATAAACATGTGTACCAAGTTTGGTGAAGATAGCTCATTTCTTTCTGGAGTTATAGCCTTTTTAGTAAAATAGGCTCCGCCCTGAACGTCCATTTTGAATCCCCTTAGCAACCGTGAATCGAAATATCAACATTTTTTCGATAATTATTGATATTCAGCCTACAGAGAACATTTTGGCACTGGTTTGGTTCCGATCGGTCAAAAAACCAGGGACTAGTTCGCAAAAGTAGGTTTTCGACAAAATTCAAAATGGCGGAAAAATTTTCATGACGGAAATGAAATCGGAGATATACGTTTTGTTCGTCATGGTCTCAGCTTTCCAATGATATAAGACACTTGAGTGTGGAGTACACGGTTTAGGAGTTATGAGCCCTTTTGCGCTTTTGGTCGCTGTAGCGCCACCTATAGGCCAATCGGGGTCATAGCTTCTCAGGTTCTCCCCAAATTGAGGACTACCTATTGGCCAAGTTTGAAGTCTCTAGCACTTACGGTTTTGTCTGCACGTTCAGTTTTAGGGGAGAAGAAAAATAATAATAATAATAATAATAAAAATCTTTACAATTACAATAGGGTTTCAGCACTTCGTGCTTGAACCCCTAATAAAAATCAGTACAATTACAATAGGGTTTCAGCACTTCGTGCTTGAACCCCTAATAAAAACCCTAACAATTACAATAGTGTTTCAGCACTTCGTGCTTGAACCCCTAATAAAAAAATCAGTACAATTACAATAGGGTTTCAGCACTTCGTGCTTGAACCCCTAAAAATCAGTACAAATACAATAGGTGTTCAGCACTTCGTGCTTGAACCCCTAATAATAATAATAATAACAAGCAGCATTTAACGGGGTTCAAGCCTTTAAGGCCTTTAAAGCACAGAGGCATTAAAGACATTAAGTTTTATTTGGCAAGATTTTAAACACTGAAATAATAGATGGAAAAGTCCATTTACAGTCAATATAGGCAATTTACCATAGGAAATGCATGGTTTTTAAAGCTTTTTAACAGTTCTAGCGCCACCTATAGTCCGATCTCTTTAAAACATTGCATGCTTCATCAGCATGTTATGCCACATATACCCAACAATTTTCGTGAAGTTTTGAGTTTTACCTTAGGATTTATAGGCTTTTGAGTGTATTTTGCCACGGCTCTTTTTTAAATGGCCCTTTTATAGCCATCCAAATGTAAAAGTTTAACTTTTTTTCAAAGATTATTGATGTAGAGAGTCTAGAGAATTATCCTAGACTGGTTTGGTTCCGATCGGGCAAAAAACCAGGGACTAGTTCGCAAAAGTAGGTTTTTAACATAATTACAAAAATTGAATTAATGCTTTGATTGACAGCAATGGTTCTAGAGGCAAAGTTGTTCAGCATGAGGAGATCTATCATATGATATGCATATTTTGTGGATGTGTGCAACACCACGTGATTACAGAGCCATAAAACTCGTTAGCGCCAACTAGTGGCCGATTTCTTTCAAAATTCTTACAGACCTCTAGGACCATGAGTCAAACATGCCCACCGAGTTTCGTTCCGATCGGCCTCCGATAACCTTGTCTAATCGGTGCTCAAATTCATTGGCAGATGGCGGCCATGTTTTTTGAGATACGCCAATGTCCTCATAGACATACATGGTACCTTGGGCCAAGACACTGCATACCAATTTTCAGGTCAATCGGACTAGCAATCGCGTGGTTATAGCCGTTTTAGTATTTTTTTCACATTATAGCGCCACCAAGTGGCCAATCGTCGCGATTTTTTTATCGTGACCTCAAATTGAGCCCATACACATGTGTACCAAGATTGGTGAAGATATCTCATTTCATTTTTGAGTTATAGTCTTTTTAGTAAAATAGGCTCCGCCCTGAGCGTCCATTTTGATCCCCTTATCTTCTGTGATTCGAAATTTCAACTTTTTTTCAAAGATTATTGATATTCAGACTACAGACAACATTTTGGCACTGGTTTGGTTCCAATCGGTCAAAAACTCAGGGACTAGTTCGCAAAAGTAGGTTTTCGACAAAATTCAAAATGGCGGAAAAATTTTCATGACGGAAATGAAATCGGAGATATACGTTTTGTTCGCCAAGGTCTCAGCTTTCCAATGATATAAGACACTTGAGTGTGGACCAAACGGTTCAGGAGTTATGAGCCCTTTCTCGCAATTGATTGCTATAGCGCCACCTATGGGCCAATCGGGCTCATAATTTGATAACCTTTCCTCGATTTTTGTACTACCTATTGGCCAAGTTTCAAGTCTCTAGCCCTTACAGTTTGGTCTGCACGATGCGTTTTTCGGCTGAATAATAATAATAATAATAATTAAAGCTGCAAGCAGCATTTAGCGGGGTTCAAGCATTTAAGGCCTTTTAACCACATAGGCATTAAAGACATTAAGTTTTATTTAGCAAGATTTTAAACACTGAAATAATAGATGGAATAGTCCATTTACAGCCAATATAGGCAATTTACCATAAAAAATGCATGGTTTTATAGCTTTTTAACAGTTATAGCGCCACCTATAGTCCGATCTCTTTAAAACTTTTCATGCTTCATCAGCATGTCATGCTACATATACCCAACAATTTTCGTGAATTTTTGAGCTTCCCTTTTGAGTTAGCGCCAACTAGTGGCCGATTTCTTTCAAAAATCTCACAGACCTCTAGGACCATGAGTCAAACATGCCCACCAAGTTTCGTTCCGATCGGCCTCTGTTAACCTTGTCTAATAGGTGCTCAAATTTCATTGGCCGATGGCGGCCATGTTTTTTGAGATACGCCAATGTCTGCATACCAATTTTCAGGTTAATTGGACTAGCGATCGCGTGGTTATAGCCCTTTTCATGTTTTTTTTCACATTATAGCGCCACCAAGTGGCCAATCGTCGCAATATTTTTATCGTGACCTCAAATTGAGCCGATATACATGTGTACCAAGTTTGGTGACGATATCTCATTTCCTTCTTGAGTTATAGCCTTTTTAGTAAAATAGGCTCCGCCCTGAATGTCCATTTTGAAGCCAATTAGCAAAAATGAATTGAAATTTCAACTTTTTTTCGATAAATATTGATAAACAGAGACCAGAGAACATTTTGACACTGGTTTGGTTCCGATCGGTCAAAAAACCAGGGACTAGTTTGCAAAAGTAGGTTTTTAACATAATTGTGAATATTTAATTAATGATTTGATTGACAGCAATGGTTTTAGAGGCAAATTTGTTCAGCATGAAGAGATCTATCATATGATAAGCATATTTTGTGGATGCGTGAAAAAACACGTGATTTCAGAGCCATAAAACTCGTTAGCGCCAACTAGTGGCCGATTTCTTTCAAAATTCTTACAGACCTCTAGGACCATGAGTCAAACATGCCCATCAAGTTTCGTTCCGATCGGCCTCTGTTAACCCCATCTAATAGGTGCTCAAATTTCATTGGCCGATGGCGGCCATGTTTTTTGAGATACGCCAATGTCCTCATAGACGTACATGGGGCCTTTGACCAAGACACTGCATACCAATTTTCAGGTCAATCGGACTAGCGTTCGCGTGGTTACAGCCCTTTTCATGTTTTTTTCGCATTATAGCGCCACCAAGTGGCCAATCATCGCGATTTTTTTATCGTGACCTCAAATTGAGCCGATATACATGTGTACCAAGTTTGGTGACGATATCTCATTTCCTTCTTGAGTTATAGCCTTTTTAGTAAAATAGGCTCCGCCCTGAACGTCCATTTTGAAGCCAATTAGCATAAATGAATCGAAATTTCAACTTTTTTTTGATAACTATTGATAAACAGAGACCAGAGAACATTTTGACACTGGTTTGGTTCCGATCGGTCAAAAAACCAGGGACTAGTTTGCAAAAGTAGGTTTTCAATAAAATTCAAAATGGCGGAAAAATTTGCATACTGGAAATAAAATCTGAGATATACATTTGTTTCGCCAAGGACTCAGCTTTCCAATGATATATGACACTTGAGTGTGGACCAAACGGTTTAGGAGTTATGAGCCTTTTCTCGCAATTGATTGCTATAGCGCCACCTATGGGCCAATTGGGGTCATAGCTTTTCAGGGTCTCCCCAACATGAGTACTACCATCTGACAAAGTTTCAAATTTCCAGCTCTTACGGTTTGGTCTGCACGATGCGTTTTAGCGGAGAATAATAATAATAATAATAATAATAATAATAATAATAATAATAATAATAATAATAATAATAAAAATCAGTACAATTACAATAGGGTTTCAGCACTTCGTGCTTGAACCCCTAATAACGAGCAGCATTTAGCGGGGTTCAAGCCATTTAAGGTCTTTAAGCATTTGACGCCTTTTGCATGGAAGGTTTTTAAGCACTGAATGAATTTGAGAGTTATCAGGTGAAATGAAATGATTAACTGACAAAATATGATTATAAATATTATAGTAGTGACTTTATAAAATCTAAATATGAATTTTAGAACAATATTAATCAATTGTATGACAAAATTACTATTTTACTTTGCTAACATGATAAACATGTTGCTAGGTGGTTGCTAGGTTGTTCTTGATGGTTGTTATGGTGTTGCTAGGCAGTTGTTAACTGTCACAGATGGTTACTATAATGTTTATAGAGTTCTTACTATGTTATTTGCCTGATTTAACACTTAGCTAATCACTGCTAGCATGTGTAGCATGTTGGAAGTGCTGTTTGCTAGCATGACAAACAGACAGACAGAGACACACACACACACACACACACACACACCACCTATTTTTGTGAAGTTTTGAGTTTTCGTTCAGGATTAATAGGCTTTTTAGCATGTTTTACCACAGCTATTCTCTAAATGATCCTGTTATAGCTACCCAAAGTGTAAAGGTCAACATGTTTTTGATAACTATTGATCAGGAGAGTCCAGAGAATCATACTGCTGTGGTTTGGTTCCGATCAGGCAAGAAAAACCAAGGACTAGTTTGCAAAACGAGGTTTTTAACATAATTGTGAATATTTAAATAAAGATTTGATTGACAGTATTGGTTATAGAGGCAAAGTTGTTCAGTATGAGAAGATCTATCATAATATATGCATATTATGTGGCTGTTTTAACCCCAACTGATTAACGAGATGGAAAATACCATTTACAGTCAATACAGGCAATTCACCAGAGGGAATACATGGTTTTCAAAGCTTTTTAACACTTATAGCGCCCCCTATACTCCGATCTCCATAAAACTTTGCATGTGTCTTCAACATGTTATGCCACATATACCCAACAATTTCCGTGAAGTTTTGAGTTTTCCCTTAGGATTTATAGGCTTTTGAGTGTATTTTGCCACGCCTCTTTTCTAAATGGCCCTGTTATAGCCATCCAAATGCAAAAAATCTACTTTTTTTTGATAATTATTGATCTAGAGAGTCCAGAGAATTGTCCTAGACTGGTTTGGTTCTGATTGGGCAAAAAACCAGGGACTAGTTCGCAAAAGTAGGTTTTTAACATAATTGCAAATATTCATTTAATGATTTGATTGACAGCAATGGTTCTGGAGGCAAAGTTGTTCAACATGAGGAGATCTATCATATGATATGCATATTTTGCCGTTGTGTGCAACGCCACGTGATTGCAGAGCCATAAAACTCGTTAGCGCCAGCTAGTGGCCGATTTCTTTCAAAATTCTTACAGACCTCTAGGACCATGAGTTAAACATGCCCACTGAGTTTTGTTCCGATCGACCTCCGTTAACCCTGTCTAATAGGTGCTCAATTTTCATTGGCCGATGGCGGCCATGTTTTTTGAGATACGCCAATGTTCTCATAGACAGACATGGTACCTTGGGCCAAGACATTGCATACCAATTTTCCAGTCAATCGGACTAACGGTCGCGTGGTTATAGCCCTTTTTGTGTTTTTTCCATGTTATAGCGCCACCAAGTGGCCAATCGTCGCGATTTTTTTATCGTGACCAAAGACTGAGCCCATACACATGTGTACCAAGTTTGGTGAAGATATCTCATTTCTTGCTGTAGTTATAGCCTCTTTATTAAAATAGGCTCCGCCTTAAATGTACATTTCCACGCCCCTTTTCGTTCATGAGTCAAAATTTCAACTTTTTTTTGATAATTATTGATATTCAGACTAGCGAGAACATTTTGGCACTGGTTTGGTTCTGATATGTCAAAAAACCAGGGACTAGTTTGCAAAAGTAGGTTTTTGACAAAATTCAAAATGGCGGAAAAATTTGCATACCGGAAATGAAATCGGAGATATACGTTTTGTTCGTCATGGTCTCAGCTTTCCAATGATATAAGACACTTGACCCTTAGGATGAAAGGTTTAGGAGTTATGAGCCATTTCGCGTTTTTGGTTGCTGTAGCGCCACCTATTGGCCAATCTGGCTCATAATTTGATAACCTCTCCTCGATTTTTGGACTACCTATTGACAAAGTTTGAAGTCTCTAGCATTTACGGTTTGGTCTGCACGATGAGTTTTACGGCAGAATAATAATAATAATAAATATAGCTGCAAGCAGCCATTATCGGGGCCAAGCGCAAAGAAGAAGACAAGACATGCCAGCATGGCTGGAAGTCTCAAGCCAACTGCAACAATGAGCCATTAAGGACCTATTAAGTTGATTTTAGGCAAAATAGCAGTCAAATTTTAAATACAGTCAATAATAATGGTTTAATGGTTTATCACTTTCGACCAATAGGTGTCACTGTTACGAAACTGATGTGGTTTAGTCAGATTGAGATGACAATGACACATGCAAAGTTTGGTGTCAATATGTCAAAGCATTGCAGAGATACAGCCTCAAGAGTAATTTTTGCATCATGGCTCAACTCTGTTGCAGTGGTATATGAAAACTGTTTTGTCTATCAATCCGAAATCCATAACTATTTGTCAGCATGGTCTGAAGACGATACGGATCAATTTTGGTGAAAATCGGACAAACGGTCTAGGATGAGTTTGAAAAAGTAGATTTTTAACAAATAACAAGATGGAGCACAGATATGTTTGCAAAATATGGCAAAATTGGTATCTATCTTCTCGGCATGAGCCAATGAATGTATTATGACCAGTCTCATTACAATAGGCTAATTTAATCAAAAGTTATTAGCATTTTTGTACATTTTATTACAACTTTTGACCACAAGGTGGCGCTGCCCCGAAACTTTTTGAATATGTTCGGGACATAGAGCGGAAGACACATACCGAGTTTTGTAATGATACACTAGTGCATTCTTAAATTATAGCATTAGCATTTTAAACCGTAATACTGCATTGAAGTCAATGGGAATTTCATGTTTTGTTTTATTATAGCGCCACCAAGAGGCACAATCCCACCAATTTTTTTATGTGTCCTCGTAGTGAGCCCATACATATGTGTGTCAAGTTTGGTGAAAATATTTCATTTTGTTTTGGAGTTATAGACATTTATATGAAAAAACACGTAAAAAATGACTGACACCTGACTTTGATTGGATTTTACTACCCCTTACTATCAATATTTTGAGATTTGGGCATTAGCGTATAGCTATCGACCTATGTTTCCGAACTTCTGAGGCTGGTTTCGTCTCGATCGGACTAGCGGTTTCGAAGATATCAGCAAATGTTTTTTAAGCACTAAATTACAACTCTGCGCAAACCATATGCCGAAACCTGGCAAGTCTGGTATCGTTGGAGTCGGCAAGGATTCAGGAGACCAAAAAACACACTCCCATCAAAATATGTCAACCACACCCAAAGTTATAAGCGTTTGAAAAAAAAAATTCTCCACTAGGTGGCGCTGTTTCGAAACTTCTCAGGCTACTTCAGGGCATCGTGGTGATGACCCATACCAAGTTTCATAACAATCTGTTCATGCGTTCATAAAATACAGCATTTTTGCACATAATTCAAAATGGCCGACATCCAAAATGGCCGACATGGTAAAATTGGATATCAGTCGACTCGGCATGACGCCCTGAATCTAATGAGACCAATTTTATGATTTTTGGATAAACGGTTCAGAAGTTATAAGCCAAAATAGGCATTTTTCGTATCTCCGGACAGGTAGGTGGCGCTGCGCCGAAACGCTGCATGTTGCTTCAAGTCATGCTTGTGATGACATGTACCAAGGTTGGTTTGAATACGATAAAGCGTTGCGGAGATATAGCCTTTAGTGTGTTTTTGCAACCTCCACGTAAAATTTGTTTGTGCGTTTATTGAAAACGATTGGACGAATCAACTTGAATTCCATAACTTTTTGTCAACATGCTCTGAAGATGATCTGTTTCAATTTTCGTGAAAATCGGAGCAACGGCCTAGGAGGAGTTCGAAAAAGTAGGTTTTTCAGAAAATTCAAAATGGCGGGAAAATTTGCATACCGGAAAATGACATCATAGGGTGAAATCGAATCGGCTTGAGCCAAGGAATCCGATGAAAAAAGAATTTTGTTTCTAGCCCTTAGGGGTCAAAAGTTATAAGCATAAATATGAGTGAAACTTTGGACAGGTGGTGGCGCTAGAGGGATTGAGTTAGAGGCACCAAATTTGCTATAGTGACAGCTCAGACTGGCCTCTATGAGTGTGCCAAATTTCACAACTTTTTACCATACGGTTCTATGGGCTGCCAGAGACTCCTATGGCGGAAAAAGAAGAAGAAGCAGAATAATAATAGGAACACTAACGATTTCAATAGGTGCCTCCGCACCTTCGGTGCTTGGCCCCTAATTAAAGCTGCAAGCAGCATTTAGCGGGGTTCAAGCTTTTAAGGCCTTTTAAGCACAGAGGCATTAAAGACATTAAGTTTATTTATACTGAAATAATAGATGGAAAAGTCAATTTACAGCCAATATAGGCAATTTACCATACACTGATAAAAATGACTTTGTGGTATGGTAAAATCTATTACATTAATTCATGTAATTATTACATTGTAAAATCAAGTTTAAGTTGGAACTATATATCTTAGGTAAAATGTACAGTCTATTCATGTAATAACTTAACTGTGAAAAAAGAGTGCATTTTATCATATATTTATAAATACTATTTAATGTTTTATAGTCACAGCACATGCACCTAAAATATTAAGTAAATTTAAATGTGAAAAGCGAAGTGCATTTGAAAATGCGCACAGATTTTTCGCAAAGATCCCACTTGTTCAGTGGTGGCAGAGATGGTCATTTCGGGATGTTGCTTTTTATGTGGCTGACTTATTCTCAATAAGTTTTGACTTTTAACTGAACGTGAGTTGTAATCACAAAAACGATAGCTAAAGCTACATAAGCTCTTATTGAGAATTAAGAGAGTTTTTTTATGTCACCATTATGGCGATTAGTGTTCTCTTTAGTTGGGCAGTTTGATGACTTTTTAATGTTAATGTTTCTCTCATTGCTGTATCTGGGTTTGTTATGGCAAGAAAAGCAGAGAAAACACGATCAGATGCTTTTGGCCGCTTGATGATCAGAATATGATCATTTACATTTATGCATTTGGCAGACGCTTTTATCCAAAGCGACTTACATTGTATTCAAGGTTCACATTTTACATTTTTGTCAAGTCTTGCTTTCCCTGGGAATCGAACCCATGACCTTGGCGTTGCTAGCGCCATGCTCTACTCATTGAGCTACAGGAAAGACATTCCTGTAGCTCAAAGATCATTGTGTAGTGGCTTAATTCACCAATCTTATACCTGAGTATGAGCAATATACTATTAACCTTGTTTTATTCTAGAAAAGATCCATCACAGTTTTAACCAGAAAAGTTAAATACGTTTTATAACAGACTGTACACTAAGCACTTTGAACTCCTGCAAGCTTTTCTCACACACAGATATCAAGATTCAGCCTAAGAATCTCAACAATGGTGACATGCTTCCTGCCACAATGCATTCTGGGGGCATCATGCAAAACTCAGAAATATCAGCAATGTTCACTTGGGTTTGTAATTGGATGCAATGGTAATCTGAGTGAAACTTACAATCTATAGATGAGTATTGCCAGTACAATTTACTTGTGTATTTTACATAAAAAATAAGTGGTTCTAGTAAGTAAATATTACTTAGAATAGCCCGAGTAAATATTACAAGCACTTTTTGTGTGGAAAAAGTTGCCTAGCTTTTTTAAAGTAAATGTCACTCCAATTTTTTTTCAGTGTAGGAAATGTATGGTTTTTAAAGCTTTTTCACAGTTATAGTGCTACCTATAGTCCGATCTCTTTAAAAACATTGCATGATTCATCAGCATGTTATGCCACATGTACCCAACAATTTTCGTGAAGTTTTGAGTTTCCCCTTAGGATTTATAGGCTTTTGAGTGTATTTTGCCACGCCTCTTTGTGAAATGGCCCTGTTATAGCCATTTAAATGCAAAAGTTCAACTTTTTTTGATAGTTATTGATCTTAAGAGTCCAAAGAAATGTCCTAGACTGGTTTGGTTCTGATTGGGCAAAAAACCAGGGACAAGTTCACAAAAGTAGGTTTTTAACATAATTAAAAATATTTAATTAACGATTTGACAGCAATGGCCCAAGAGGCAAAGTTGTTCACCATGAGGAGAACTGTCATATTATATGCAATATTTTTCGGATGTGTGCAACACCACGTGATTACAGACCCATAAACATAATAGGTGCTCAAATTTCATTGGCCTATGGCGGCCATGTTTTTTGAGATACGCCAATGTCCTCATAGGTCTAAATGGTAGCTTGGGCCAAGACACCGCACACCAATTTTCAAGTCAATCGGACTAGTCGTCGTGTGGTTATAGCCGTTTTTGTGTTTTTTTCATGTTATAGCGCCACCAAGTGGACAATCATCACAATTTTTATCAAGTGACTGAAGTATGAGCTCATAGACATGTGACCCAACTTTTGCGAAAATATCTCTTTCCATTCACAAGTTATAGTAATTTTCGTAAAAGTGGCCCCCAACCAGTTGAACATTTTGGTTCCGCTTAGCGACCATGAATTGGAAAATTGAATTTTTTTCATAATTATTAAAAGTCTCCCTCCAAAGAACATTTCTACAGTGGTTTGGTTCCAATCAGGGAAAAGATGTGGGAGAAGTTTACAAAAGTAGGTTTTTCAAAAAACCCAAAATATCTCGAAATTGGCGCCTGAAGGGCGAGGCAATCCGAGGCATGCGTTTTGTCCGTCCCGAGCCAAGGATTCCAACGATATAAGACACTTGAGCCCACGCCTAACGGTTAAGGAGTTATGAGCCGTTTCGTACTTTTGCTCGCTGTAGCGCCCCCGTCAGGCCGATCGGGGCGTGCCTCGGTGGCGTAGGTAGTCGGTGTGAGTACCACCAGCCCTGAAAGTTTCAAGTCTCTGCGACTTACGGTTTGGTCTGCCCGATCAGTTTTAGATGGAGAATGATGCATCATGGGAAAATTAACAATAACAATAGGGTTTCAGCCCTTCAGGCTTGAACCCCTAATAAAAAGGGCATAAAAAGAGCCTTAAAAAGCCTATAAAAAAACAACGATAGGGTCTGAGAACTTGATTTTCGGGCTGCTGGTTACAAAAACTTTATCAAGCGTTTTGACATGCCCATCGGGGGGGAAACATGTCGATTTTCATATTTTCAGCTCATTTATCATGCGAATGTGGTGCTTTTTTTAACCTTTAAAACTGCAAAACCTCTACCGATGGCCCGATCTCCGTAAAAGTTTGCACGCTTCTTTGGGATAATATGGCGCACGTCCTCAGCCGATTTGGTGAAGTTTTGCGCAGAGCAGACCCTTTTTCGGTCATTTAAAGGTCGTTTTGCACAGAATAATATGGAGCATTTTCCCCCTTTATAAGAGTTGAAGCACCATTAAAGTCTGCCAGCTTCTTTAGCATCACGTGACGCATGCGCACGCTTGATTTGGTGACGCTGTATGCAAATCAGGCAGGAAGAGGGCCGCTTTCAGCCATCGAATGGGATTTTCCATAGAAATGCATCATTTTGACAGCTTTTTAGTTGCTATAGCGCCACCGAGTGGCGGTCCGCCGTGTCCTTTTTCACGCAGCCACAGAGTGAGCTCTTACATAGGCGTGCTGAGTTTGGTGACAATATCTCGTTCCGTTGACGAGTAATAGCCAATTGAGTAAAAGGGGCCCCTCCCACCTCAAACGTTTTGGCGGCCCTTAGGGACCGTGAACCCAAATTTGCACTTTTTTTTAATAATTATTGACATTCAGACTCCAGAGAATCTGGCTGCGCTGGTTTGGTTCCGGTCGGGCCAAAAACCTAGGACTAGTTCGCAAAAGTAGGTTTTTGGAAAATGCCAAAATTCCCGAAATTTTTCCCAGGGTGACGAGGCAATCCGAGGCATGCGTTTTGTCCGTCCCGAGCCAAGGATTCCAACGATATAAGACACTTGAGCCCACGCCTAACGGTTAAGGAGTTATGAGCCGTTTCGTACTTTTGCTCGCTGTAGCGCCCCCGTCAGGCCGATCGGGGCGTGCCTCGGTGGCGTAGGTAGTCGGTGTGAGTACCACCAGCCCTGAAAGTTTCAAGTCTCTGCGACTTACGGTTTGGTCTGCCCGATCAGTTTTAGATGGAGAATGATGCATCATGGGAAAATTAACAATAACAATAGGGTTTCAGCCCTTCAGGCTTGAACCCCTAATAAAAAGGGCATAAAAAGAGCCTTAAAAAGCCTATAAAAAAACAACGATAGGGTCTGAGAACTTGATTTTCGGGCTGCTGGTTACAAAAACTTTATCAAGCGTTTTGACATGCCCATCGGGGGGGAAACATGTCGATTTTCATATTTTCAGCTCATTTATCATGCGAATGTGGTGCTTTTTTTAACCTTTAAAACTGCAAAACCTCTACCGATGGCCCGATCTCCGTAAAAGTTTGCACGCTTCTTTGGGATAATATGGCGCACGTCCTCAGCCGATTTGGTGAAGTTTTGCGCAGAGCAGACCCTTTTTCGGTCATTTAAAGGTCGTTTTGCACAGAATAATATGGAGCATTTTCCCCCTTTATAAGAGTTGAAGCACCATTAAAGTCTGCCAGCTTCTTTAGCATCACGTGACGCATGCGCACGCTTGATTTGGTGACGCTGTATGCAAATCAGGCAGGAAGAGGGCCGCTTTCAGCCATCGAATGGGATTTTCCATAGAAATGCATCATTTTGACAGCTTTTTAGTTGCTATAGCGCCACCGAGTGGCGGTCCGCCGTGTCCTTTTTCACGCAGCCACAGAGTGAGCTCTTACATAGGCGTGCTGAGTTTGGTGACAATATCTCGTTCCGTTGACGAGTAATAGCCAATTGAGTAAAAGGGGCCCCTCCCACCTCAAACGTTTTGGCGGCCCTTAGGGACCGTGAACCCAAATTTGCACTTTTTTTTAATAATTATTGACATTCAGACTCCAGAGAATCTGGCTGCGCTGGTTTGGTTCCGGTCGGGCCAAAAACCTAGGACTAGTTCGCAAAAGTAGGTTTTTGGAAAATGCCAAAATTCCCGAAATTTTTCCCAGGGTGACGAGGCAATCCGAGGCATGCGTTTTGTCCGTCCCGAGCCAAGGATTCCAACGATATAAGACACTTGAGCCCACGCCTAACGGTTAAGGAGTTATGAGCCGTTTCGTACTTTTGCTCGCTGTAGCGCCCCCGTCAGGCCGATCGGGGCGTGCCTCGGTGGCGTAGGTAGTCGGTGTGAGTACCACCAGCCCTGAAAGTTTCAAGTCTCTGCGACTTACGGTTTGGTCTGCCCGATCAGTTTTAGATGGAGAATGATGCATCATGGGAAAATTAACAATAACAATAGGGTTTCAGCCCTTCAGGCTTGAACCCCTAATAAAAAGGGCATAAAAAGAGCCTTAAAAAGCCTATAAAAAAACAACGATAGGGTCTGAGAACTTGATTTTCGGGCTGCTGGTTACAAAAACTTTATCAAGCGTTTTGACATGCCCATCGGGGGGGAAACATGTCGATTTTCATATTTTCAGCTCATTTATCATGCGAATGTGGTGCTTTTTTTAACCTTTAAAACTGCAAAACCTCTACCGATGGCCCGATCTCCGTAAAAGTTTGCACGCTTCTTTGGGATAATATGGCGCACGTCCTCAGCCGATTTGGTGAAGTTTTGCGCAGAGCAGACCCTTTTTCGGTCATTTAAAGGTCGTTTTGCACAGAATAATATGGAGCATTTTCCCCCTTTATAAGAGTTGAAGCACCATTAAAGTCTGCCAGCTTCTTTAGCATCACGTGACGCATGCGCACGCTTGATTTGGTGACGCTGTATGCAAATCAGGCAGGAAGAGGGCCGCTTTCAGCCATCGAATGGGATTTTCCATAGAAATGCATCATTTTGACAGCTTTTTAGTTGCTATAGCGCCACCGAGTGGCGGTCCGCCGTGTCCTTTTTCACGCAGCCACAGAGTGAGCTCTTACATAGGCGTGCTGAGTTTGGTGACAATATCTCGTTCCGTTGACGAGTAATAGCCAATTGAGTAAAAGGGGCCCCTCCCACCTCAAACGTTTTGGCGGCCCTTAGGGACCGTGAACCCAAATTTGCACTTTTTTTTAATAATTATTGACATTCAGACTCCAGAGAATCTGGCTGCGCTGGTTTGGTTCCGGTCGGGCCAAAAACCTAGGACTAGTTCGCAAAAGTAGGTTTTTGGAAAATGCCAAAATTCCCGAAATTTTTCCCAGGGTGACGAGGCAATCCGAGGCATGCGTTTTGTCCGTCCCGAGCCAAGGATTCCAACGATATAAGACACTTGAGCCCACGCCTAACGGTTAAGGAGTTATGAGCCGTTTCGTACTTTTGCTCGCTGTAGCGCCCCCGTCAGGCCGATCGGGGCGTGCCTCGGTGGCGTAGGTAGTCGGTGTGAGTACCACCAGCCCTGAAAGTTTCAAGTCTCTGCGACTTACGGTTTGGTCTGCCCGATCAGTTTTAGATGGAGAATGATGCATCATGGGAAAATTAACAATAACAATAGGGTTTCAGCCCTTCAGGCTTGAACCCCTAATAAAAAGGGCATAAAAAGAGCCTTAAAAAGCCTATAAAAAAACAACGATAGGGTCTGAGAACTTGATTTTCGGGCTGCTGGTTACAAAAACTTTATCAAGCGTTTTGACATGCCCATCGGGGGGGAAACATGTCGATTTTCATATTTTCAGCTCATTTATCATGCGAATGTGGTGCTTTTTTTAACCTTTAAAACTGCAAAACCTCTACCGATGGCCTGATCTCCGTAAAAGTTTGCACGCTTCTTTGGGATAATATGGCGCACGTCCTCAGCCGATTTGGTGAAGTTTTGCGCAGAGCAGACCCTTTTTCGGTCATTTAAAGGTCGTTTTGCACAGAATAATATGGAGCATTTTCCCCCTTTATAAGAGTTGAAGCACCATTAAAGTCTGCCAGCTTCTTTAGCATCACGTGACGCATGCGCACGCTTGATTTGGTGACGCTGTATGCAAATCAGGCAGGAAGAGGGCCGCTTTCAGCCATCGAATGGGATTTTCCATAGAAATGCATCATTTTGACAGCTTTTTAGTTGCTATAGCGCCACCGAGTGGCGGTCCGCCGTGTCCTTTTTCACGCAGCCACAGAGTGAGCTCTTACATAGGCGTGCTGAGTTTGGTGACAATATCTCGTTCCGTTGACGAGTAATAGCCAATTGAGTAAAAGGGGCCCCTCCCACCTCAAACGTTTTGGCGGCCCTTAGGGACCGTGAACCCAAATTTGCACTTTTTTTTAATAATTATTGACATTCAGACTCCAGAGAATCTGGCTGCGCTGGTTTGGTTCCGGTCGGGCCAAAAACCTAGGACTAGTTCGCAAAAGTAGGTTTTTGGAAAATGCCAAAATTCCCGAAATTTTTCCCAGGGTGACGAGGCAATCCGAGGCATGCGTTTTGTCCGTCCCGAGCCAAGGATTCCAACGATATAAGACACTTGAGCCCACGCCTAACGGTTAAGGAGTTATGAGCCGTTTCGTACTTTTGCTCGCTGTAGCGCCCCCGTCAGGCCGATCGGGGCGTGCCTCGGTGGCGTAGGTAGTCGGTGTGAGTACCACCAGCCCTGAAAGTTTCAAGTCTCTGCGACTTACGGTTTGGTCTGCCCGATCAGTTTTAGATGGAGAATGATGCATCATGGGAAAATTAACAATAACAATAGGGTTTCAGCCCTTCAGGCTTGAACCCCTAATAAAAAGGGCATAAAAAGAGCCTTAAAAAGCCTATAAAAAAACAACGATAGGGTCTGAGAACTTGATTTTCGGGCTGCTGGTTACAAAAACTTTATCAAGCGTTTTGACATGCCCATCGGGGGGGAAACATGTCGATTTTCATATTTTCAGCTCATTTATCATGCGAATGTGGTGCTTTTTTTAACCTTTAAAACTGCAAAACCTCTACCGATGGCCCGATCTCCGTAAAAGTTTGCACGCTTCTTTGGGATAATATGGCGCACGTCCTCAGCCGATTTGGTGAAGTTTTGCGCAGAGCAGACCCTTTTTCGGTCATTTAAAGGTCGTTTTGCACAGAATAATATGGAGCATTTTCCCCCTTTATAAGAGTTGAAGCACCATTAAAGTCTGCCAGCTTCTTTAGCATCACGTGACGCATGCGCACGCTTGATTTGGTGACGCTGTATGCAAATCAGGCAGGAAGAGGGCCGCTTTCAGCCATCGAATGGGATTTTCCATAGAAATGCATCATTTTGACAGCTTTTTAGTTGCTATAGCGCCACCGAGTGGCGGTCCGCCGTGTCCTTTTTCACGCAGCCACAGAGTGAGCTCTTACATAGGCGTGCTGAGTTTGGTGACAATATCTCGTTCCGTTGACGAGTAATAGCCAATTGAGTAAAAGGGGCCCCTCCCACCTCAAACGTTTTGGCGGCCCTTAGGGACCGTGAACCCAAATTTGCACTTTTTTTTAATAATTATTGACATTCAGACTCCAGAGAATCTGGCTGCGCTGGTTTGGTTCCGGTCGGGCCAAAAACCTAGGACTAGTTCGCAAAAGTAGGTTTTTGGAAAATGCCAAAATTCCCGAAATTTTTCCCAGGGTGACGAGGCAATCCGAGGCATGCGTTTTGTCCGTCCCGAGCCAAGGATTCCAACGATATAAGACACTTGAGCCCACGCCTAACGGTTAAGGAGTTATGAGCCGTTTCGTACTTTTGCTCGCTGTAGCGCCCCCGTCAGGCCGATCGGGGCGTGCCTCGGTGGCGTAGGTAGTCGGTGTGAGTACCACCAGCCCTGAAAGTTTCAAGTCTCTGCGACTTACGGTTTGGTCTGCCCGATCAGTTTTAGATGGAGAATGATGCATCATGGGAAAATTAACAATAACAATAGGGTTTCAGCCCTTCAGGCTTGAACCCCTAATAAAAAGGGCATAAAAAGAGCCTTAAAAAGCCTATAAAAAAACAACGATAGGGTCTGAGAACTTGATTTTCGGGCTGCTGGTTACAAAAACTTTATCAAGCGTTTTGACATGCCCATCGGGGGGGAAACATGTCGATTTTCATATTTTCAGCTCATTTATCATGCGAATGTGGTGCTTTTTTTAACCTTTAAAACTGCAAAACCTCTACCGATGGCCCGATCTCCGTAAAAGTTTGCACGCTTCTTTGGGATAATATGGCGCACGTCCTCAGCCGATTTGGTGAAGTTTTGCGCAGAGCAGACCCTTTTTCGGTCATTTAAAGGTCGTTTTGCACAGAATAATATGGAGCATTTTCCCCCTTTATAAGAGTTGAAGCACCATTAAAGTCTGCCAGCTTCTTTAGCATCACGTGACGCATGCGCACGCTTGATTTGGTGACGCTGTATGCAAATCAGGCAGGAAGAGGGCCGCTTTCAGCCATCGAATGGGATTTTCCATAGAAATGCATCATTTTGACAGCTTTTTAGTTGCTATAGCGCCACCGAGTGGCGGTCCGCCGTGTCCTTTTTCACGCAGCCACAGAGTGAGCTCTTACATAGGCGTGCTGAGTTTGGTGACAATATCTCGTTCCGTTGACGAGTAATAGCCAATTGAGTAAAAGGGGCCCCTCCCACCTCAAACGTTTTGGCGGCCCTTAGGGACCGTGAACCCAAATTTGCACTTTTTTTTAATAATTATTGACATTCAGACTCCAGAGAATCTGGCTGCGCTGGTTTGGTTCCGGTCGGGCCAAAAACCTAGGACTAGTTCGCAAAAGTAGGTTTTTGGAAAATGCCAAAATTCCCGAAATTTTTCCCAGGGTGACGAGGCAATCCGAGGCATGCGTTTTGTCCGTCCCGAGCCAAGGATTCCAACGATATAAGACACTTGAGCCCACGCCTAACGGTTAAGGAGTTATGAGCCGTTTCGTACTTTTGCTCGCTGTAGCGCCCCCGTCAGGCCGATCGGGGCGTGCCTCGGTGGCGTAGGTAGTCGGTGTGAGTACCACCAGCCCTGAAAGTTTCAAGTCTCTGCGACTTACGGTTTGGTCTGCCCGATCAGTTTTAGATGGAGAATGATGCATCATGGGAAAATTAACAATAACAATAGGGTTTCAGCCCTTCAGGCTTGAACCCCTAATAAAAAGGGCATAAAAAGAGCCTTAAAAAGCCTATAAAAAAACAACGATAGGGTCTGAGAACTTGATTTTCGGGCTGCTGGTTACAAAAACTTTATCAAGCGTTTTGACATGCCCATCGGGGGGGAAACATGTCGATTTTCATATTTTCAGCTCATTTATCATGCGAATGTGGTGCTTTTTTTAACCTTTAAAACTGCAAAACCTCTACCGATGGCCCGATCTCCGTAAAAGTTTGCACGCTTCTTTGGGATAATATGGCGCACGTCCTCAGCCGATTTGGTGAAGTTTTGCGCAGAGCAGACCCTTTTTCGGTCATTTAAAGGTCGTTTTGCACAGAATAATATGGAGCATTTTCCCCCTTTATAAGAGTTGAAGCACCATTAAAGTCTGCCAGCTTCTTTAGCATCACGTGACGCATGCGCACGCTTGATTTGGTGACGCTGTATGCAAATCAGGCAGGAAGAGGGCCGCTTTCAGCCATCGAATGGGATTTTCCATAGAAATGCATCATTTTGACAGCTTTTTAGTTGCTATAGCGCCACCGAGTGGCGGTCCGCCGTGTCCTTTTTCACGCAGCCACAGAGTGAGCTCTTACATAGGCGTGCTGAGTTTGGTGACAATATCTCGTTCCGTTGACGAGTAATAGCCAATTGAGTAAAAGGGGCCCCTCCCACCTCAAACGTTTTGGCGGCCCTTAGGGACCGTGAACCCAAATTTGCACTTTTTTTTAATAATTATTGACATTCAGACTCCAGAGAATCTGGCTGCGCTGGTTTGGTTCCGGTCGGGCCAAAAACCTAGGACTAGTTCGCAAAAGTAGGTTTTTGGAAAATGCCAAAATTCCCGAAATTTTTCCCAGGGTGACGAGGCAATCCGAGGCATGCGTTTTGTCCGTCCCGAGCCAAGGATTCCAACGATATAAGACACTTGAGCCCACGCCTAACGGTTAAGGAGTTATGAGCCGTTTCGTACTTTTGCTCGCTGTAGCGCCCCCGTCAGGCCGATCGGGGCGTGCCTCGGTGGCGTAGGTAGTCGGTGTGAGTACCACCAGCCCTGAAAGTTTCAAGTCTCTGCGACTTACGGTTTGGTCTGCCCGATCAGTTTTAGATGGAGAATGATGCATCATGGGAAAATTAACAATAATAACAATAGGGTTTCAGCCCTTCAGGCTTGAACCCCTAATAAAAAGGGCATAAAAAGAGCCTTAAAAAGCCTATAAAAAAACAACGATAGGGTCTGAGAACTTGATTTTCGGGCTGCTGGTTACAAAAACTTTATCAAGCGTTTTGACATGCCCATCGGGGGGGAAACATGTCGATTTTCATATTTTCAGCTCATTTATCATGCGAATGTGGTGCTTTTTTTAACCTTTAAAACTGCAAAACCTCTACCGATGGCCCGATCTCCGTAAAAGTTTGCACGCTTCTTTGGGATAATATGGCGCACGTCCTCAGCCGATTTGGTGAAGTTTTGCGCAGAGCAGACCCTTTTTCGGTCATTTAAAGGTCGTTTTGCACAGAATAATATGGAGCATTTTCCCCCTTTATAAGAGTTGAAGCACCATTAAAGTCTGCCAGCTTCTTTAGCATCACGTGACGCATGCGCACGCTTGATTTGGTGACGCTGTATGCAAATCAGGCAGGAAGAGGGCCGCTTTCAGCCATCGAATGGGATTTTCCATAGAAATGCATCATTTTGACAGCTTTTTAGTTGCTATAGCGCCACCGAGTGGCGGTCCGCCGTGTCCTTTTTCACGCAGCCACAGAGTGAGCTCTTACATAGGCGTGCTGAGTTTGGTGACAATATCTCGTTCCGTTGACGAGTAATAGCCAATTGAGTAAAAGGGGCCCCTCCCACCTCAAACGTTTTGGCGGCCCTTAGGGACCGTGAACCCAAATTTGCACTTTTTTTTAATAATTATTGACATTCAGACTCCAGAGAATCTGGCTGCGCTGGTTTGGTTCCGGTCGGGCCAAAAACCTAGGACTAGTTCGCAAAAGTAGGTTTTTGGAAAATGCCAAAATTCCCGAAATTTTTCCCAGGGTGACGAGGCAATCCGAGGCATGCGTTTTGTCCGTCCCGAGCCAAGGATTCCAACGATATAAGACACTTGAGCCCACGCCTAACGGTTAAGGAGTTATGAGCCGTTTCGTACTTTTGCTCGCTGTAGCGCCCCCGTCAGGCCGATCGGGGCGTGCCTCGGTGGCGTAGGTAGTCGGTGTGAGTACCACCAGCCCTGAAAGTTTCAAGTCTCTGCGACTTACGGTTTGGTCTGCCCGATCAGTTTTAGATGGAGAATGATGCATCATGGGAAAATTAACAATAACAATAGGGTTTCAGCCCTTCAGGCTTGAACCCCTAATAAAAAGGGCATAAAAAGAGCCTTAAAAAGCCTATAAAAAAACAACGATAGGGTCTGAGAACTTGATTTTCGGGCTGCTGGTTACAAAAACTTTATCAAGCGTTTTGACATGCCCATCGGGGGGGAAACATGTCGATTTTCATATTTTCAGCTCATTTATCATGCGAATGTGGTGCTTTTTTTAACCTTTAAAACTGCAAAACCTCTACCGATGGCCCGATCTCCGTAAAAGTTTGCACGCTTCTTTGGGATAATATGGCGCACGTCCTCAGCCGATTTGGTGAAGTTTTGCGCAGAGCAGACCCTTTTTCGGTCATTTAAAGGTCGTTTTGCACAGAATAATATGGAGCATTTTCCCCCTTTATAAGAGTTGAAGCACCATTAAAGTCTGCCAGCTTCTTTAGCATCACGTGACGCATGCGCACGCTTGATTTGGTGACGCTGTATGCAAATCAGGCAGGAAGAGGGCCGCTTTCAGCCATCGAATGGGATTTTCCATAGAAATGCATCATTTTGACAGCTTTTTAGTTGCTATAGCGCCACCGAGTGGCGGTCCGCCGTGTCCTTTTTCACGCAGCCACAGAGTGAGCTCTTACATAGGCGTGCTGAGTTTGGTGACAATATCTCGTTCCGTTGACGAGTAATAGCCAATTGAGTAAAAGGGGCCCCTCCCACCTCAAACGTTTTGGCGGCCCTTAGGGACCGTGAACCCAAATTTGCACTTTTTTTTAATAATTATTGACATTCAGACTCCAGAGAATCTGGCTGCGCTGGTTTGGTTCCGGTCGGGCCAAAAACCTAGGACTAGTTCGCAAAAGTAGGTTTTTGGAAAATGCCAAAATTCCCGAAATTTTTCCCAGGGTGACGAGGCAATCCGAGGCATGCGTTTTGTCCGTCCCGAGCCAAGGATTCCAACGATATAAGACACTTGAGCCCACGCCTAACGGTTAAGGAGTTATGAGCCGTTTCGTACTTTTGCTCGCTGTAGCGCCCCCGTCAGGCCGATCGGGGCGTGCCTCGGTGGCGTAGGTAGTCGGTGTGAGTACCACCAGCCCTGAAAGTTTCAAGTCTCTGCGACTTACGGTTTGGTCTGCCCGATCAGTTTTAGATGGAGAATGATGCATCATGGGAAAATTAACAATAACAATAGGGTTTCAGCCCTTCAGGCTTGAACCCCTAATAAAAAGGGCATAAAAAGAGCCTTAAAAAGCCTATAAAAAAACAACGATAGGGTCTGAGAACTTGATTTTCGGGCTGCTGGTTACAAAAACTTTATCAAGCGTTTTGACATGCCCATCGGGGGGGAAACATGTCGATTTTCATATTTTCAGCTCATTTATCATGCGAATGTGGTGCTTTTTTTAACCTTTAAAACTGCAAAACCTCTACCGATGGCCCGATCTCCGTAAAAGTTTGCACGCTTCTTTGGGATAATATGGCGCACGTCCTCAGCCGATTTGGTGAAGTTTTGCGCAGAGCAGACCCTTTTTCGGTCATTTAAAGGTCGTTTTGCACAGAATAATATGGAGCATTTTCCCCCTTTATAAGAGTTGAAGCACCATTAAAGTCTGCCAGCTTCTTTAGCATCACGTGACGCATGCGCACGCTTGATTTGGTGACGCTGTATGCAAATCAGGCAGGAAGAGGGCCGCTTTCAGCCATCGAATGGGATTTTCCATAGAAATGCATCATTTTGACAGCTTTTTAGTTGCTATAGCGCCACCGAGTGGCGGTCCGCCGTGTCCTTTTTCACGCAGCCACAGAGTGAGCTCTTACATAGGCGTGCTGAGTTTGGTGACAATATCTCGTTCCGTTGACGAGTAATAGCCAATTGAGTAAAAGGGGCCCCTCCCACCTCAAACGTTTTGGCGGCCCTTAGGGACCGTGAACCCAAATTTGCACTTTTTTTTAATAATTATTGACATTCAGACTCCAGAGAATCTGGCTGCGCTGGTTTGGTTCCGGTCGGGCCAAAAACCTAGGACTAGTTCGCAAAAGTAGGTTTTTGGAAAATGCCAAAATTCCCGAAATTTTTCCCAGGGTGACGAGGCAATCCGAGGCATGCGTTTTGTCCGTCCCGAGCCAAGGATTCCAACGATATAAGACACTTGAGCCCACGCCTAACGGTTAAGGAGTTATGAGCCGTTTCGTACTTTTGCTCGCTGTAGCGCCCCCGTCAGGCCGATCGGGGCGTGCCTCGGTGGCGTAGGTAGTCGGTGTGAGTACCACCAGCCCTGAAAGTTTCAAGTCTCTGCGACTTACGGTTTGGTCTGCCCGATCAGTTTTAGATGGAGAATGATGCATCATGGGAAAATTAACAATAATAACAATAGGGTTTCAGCCCTTCAGGCTTGAACCCCTAATAAAAAGGGCATAAAAAGAGCCTTAAAAAGCCTATAAAAAAACAACGATAGGGTCTGAGAACTTGATTTTCGGGCTGCTGGTTACAAAAACTTTATCAAGCGTTTTGACATGCCCATCGGGGGGGAAACATGTCGATTTTCATATTTTCAGCTCATTTATCATGCGAATGTGGTGCTTTTTTTAACCTTTAAAACTGCAAAACCTCTACCGATGGCCCGATCTCCGTAAAAGTTTGCACGCTTCTTTGGGATAATATGGCGCACGTCCTCAGCCGATTTGGTGAAGTTTTGCGCAGAGCAGACCCTTTTTCGGTCATTTAAAGGTCGTTTTGCACAGAATAATATGGAGCATTTTCCCCCTTTATAAGAGTTGAAGCACCATTAAAGTCTGCCAGCTTCTTTAGCATCACGTGACGCATGCGCACGCTTGATTTGGTGACGCTGTATGCAAATCAGGCAGGAAGAGGGCCGCTTTCAGCCATCGAATGGGATTTTCCATAGAAATGCATCATTTTGACAGCTTTTTAGTTGCTATAGCGCCACCGAGTGGCGGTCCGCCGTGTCCTTTTTCACGCAGCCACAGAGTGAGCTCTTACATAGGCGTGCTGAGTTTGGTGACAATATCTCGTTCCGTTGACGAGTAATAGCCAATTGAGTAAAAGGGGCCCCTCCCACCTCAAACGTTTTGGCGGCCCTTAGGGACCGTGAACCCAAATTTGCACTTTTTTTTAATAATTATTGACATTCAGACTCCAGAGAATCTGGCTGCGCTGGTTTGGTTCCGGTCGGGCCAAAAACCTAGGACTAGTTCGCAAAAGTAGGTTTTTGGAAAATGCCAAAATTCCCGAAATTTTTCCCAGGGTGACGAGGCAATCCGAGGCATGCCTTTTGTCCGTCCCGAGCCAAGGATTCCAACGATATAAGACACTTGAGCCCACGCCTAACGGTTAAGGAGTTATGAGCCGTTTCGTACTTTTGCTCGCTGTAGCGCCCCCGTCAGGCCGATCGGGGCGTGCCTCGGTGGCGTAGGTAGTCGGTGTGAGTACCACCAGCCCTGAAAGTTTCAAGTCTCTGCGACTTACGGTTTGGTCTGCCCGATCAGTTTTAGATGGAGAATGATGCATCATGGGAAAATTAACAATAACAATAGGGTTTCAGCCCTTCAGGCTTGAACCCCTAATAAAAAGGGCATAAAAAGAGCCTTAAAAAGCCTATAAAAAAACAACGATAGGGTCTGAGAACTTGATTTTCGGGCTGCTGGTTACAAAAACTTTATCAAGCGTTTTGACATGCCCATCGGGGGGGAAACATGTCGATTTTCATATTTTCAGCTCATTTATCATGCGAATGTGGTGCTTTTTTTAACCTTTAAAACTGCAAAACCTCTACCGATGGCCCGATCTCCGTAAAAGTTTGCACGCTTCTTTGGGATAATATGGCGCACGTCCTCAGCCGATTTGGTGAAGTTTTGCGCAGAGCAGACCCTTTTTCGGTCATTTAAAGGTCGTTTTGCACAGAATAATATGGAGCATTTTCCCCCTTTATAAGAGTTGAAGCACCATTAAAGTCTGCCAGCTTCTTTAGCATCACGTGACGCATGCGCACGCTTGATTTGGTGACGCTGTATGCAAATCAGGCAGGAAGAGGGCCGCTTTCAGCCATCGAATGGGATTTTCCATAGAAATGCATCATTTTGACAGCTTTTTAGTTGCTATAGCGCCACCGAGTGGCGGTCCGCCGTGTCCTTTTTCACGCAGCCACAGAGTGAGCTCTTACATAGGCGTGCTGAGTTTGGTGACAATATCTCGTTCCGTTGACGAGTAATAGCCAATTGAGTAAAAGGGGCCCCTCCCACCTCAAACGTTTTGGCGGCCCTTAGGGACCGTGAACCCAAATTTGCACTTTTTTTTAATAATTATTGACATTCAGACTCCAGAGAATCTGGCTGCGCTGGTTTGGTTCCGGTCGGGCCAAAAACCTAGGACTAGTTCGCAAAAGTAGGTTTTTGGAAAATGCCAAAATTCCCGAAATTTTTCCCAGGGTGACGAGGCAATCCGAGGCATGCGTTTTGTCCGTCCCGAGCCAAGGATTCCAACGATATAAGACACTTGAGCCCACGCCTAACGGTTAAGGAGTTATGAGCCGTTTCGTACTTTTGCTCGCTGTAGCGCCCCCGTCAGGCCGATCGGGGCGTGCCTCGGTGGCGTAGGTAGTCGGTGTGAGTACCACCAGCCCTGAAAGTTTCAAGTCTCTGCGACTTACGGTTTGGTCTGCCCGATCAGTTTTAGATGGAGAATGATGCATCATGGGAAAATTAACAATAACAATAGGGTTTCAGCCCTTCAGGCTTGAACCCCTAATAATAATAAAAATCAGCACAAATACAATAGGTGTTCAGCACTTCGTGCTTGAACCCCTAATAATAAAAATCAGTACAAATACAATAGGTGTTCAGCACTTCGTGCTTGAACCCCTAATAATTAAAGCTGCGAGCAGCATTTAGCGGGGTTCAAGCCATTTAAGGTTTTTAAGCATTTGACACCTTTTGCATGAAAGGCTTTTAAGCACTGAATGAATTTGAGAGATATCAGGTGAAATGAAGTGATAAACTGACAAAATGTGATTTTAAATATTATAATAATGACTTTATAAAGTCTAAATATGAATTGATCAGGAGAGTGCAGAGAATCATACTGCTGTGGTTTGGTTCCGATCAGGCAAAAAACCTAGGACTAGTTTGCAAAACGAGGTTTTTAACATAATTGTGAATATTTAAATAAAGATTTGATTGACAGTATTGGTTATAGAGGCAAAGTTGTTCAGTATGAGAAGATCTATCATAATATATGCATATTATGTGGCTGTTTTAACCCCACCTGATTACAGAGATTCACCATAGGGAATACATGGTTTTCAAAGCTTTTTAACACTTATAGCGCCCCCTATACTCCGATCTCCATAAAACGTTGCATGTGTCTTCAACATGTTATGCCACATATACCCAACAATTTCCGTGAAGTTTTGAGTTTTCCCTTAGGATTTATAGGCTTTTGAGTGTATTTTGCCACACCTCTTTTCTAAATGGCCTTGTTATAGCCATCCAAATGCAAAAAATCTACATTTTTTTTGATAATTATTTATCTAGAGAGTCCAGAGAATTGTCCTAGACTGGTTTGGTTCTGATTGGGCAAAAAACCAGGGACTAGTTCGCAAAAGTAGGTTTTTAACATAATTGCAAATATTTATTTAATGATTTGATTGACAGCAATGGTTCTGAAGGCAAAGTTGTTCAACATGAGGAGATCTATCATATGATATGCATATTTTGCCGATGTGTGCAACGCCACGTGATTGCAGAGCCATAAAACTCGTTAGCGCCAGCTAGTGGCCGATTTCTTTCAAAATTCTTACAGACCTCTAGGACCATGAGTTAAACATGCCCACTGAGTTTTGTTCCGATCGACCTCCGTTAACCCTGTCTAATAGGTGCTCAAATTTCATTGGCCGATGGCGGCCATGTTTTTTGAGATACGCCAATGTTCTCATAGACAGACATGGTACCTTGGGCCAAGACATTGCATACCAATTTTCCAGTCAATCGGACTAGCGGTCGCGTGGTTATAGCCCTTTTTGTGTTTTTTCCATGTTATAGCGCCACCAAGTGGCCAATCGTCGCGATTTTTTTATCGTGACCAAAGACTGAGCCCATACACATGTGTACCAAGTTTGGTGAAGATATCTCATTTCTTCCTGTAGTTATAGCCTCTTTAGTAAAATAGGCTCCGCCTTAAATGTACATTTCCACGCCCCTTTTCGTTCATGAGTCAAAATTTCAACTTTTTTTTGATAATTATTGATATTCAGACTAGAGAGAACATTTTGGCACTGGTTTGGTTCTGATATGTCAAAAAACCAGGGACTAGTTCGCAAAAGTAGGTTTTTGACAAAATTCAAAATGGCGGAAAAATTTGCATACCGGAAATGAAATCGGAGATATACGTTTTGTTCGTCATGGTCTCAGCTTTCCAATGATATAAGACACTTGACCCTTAGGATGAACGGTTTAGGAGTTATGAGCCATTTCGCGTTTTTGGTTGCTGTAGCGCCACCTATTGGCCAATCTGGCTCATAATTTGATAACCTCTCCTCGATTTTTGGACTACCTATTGACAAAGTTTGAAGTCTCTAGCATTTACGGTTTGGTCTGCACGATGAGTTTTACGGCAGAATAATAATAATAATAATAATTAAAGCTGCGAGCAGCATTTAGCGGGGTTCAAGCCATTTAAGGTTTTTAAGCATTTGACACCTTTTGCATGAAAGGCTTTTAAGCACTGAATGAATTTGAGAGATATCAGGTGAAATGAAGTGATAAACTGACAAAATGTGATTTTAAATATTATAATAATGACTTTATAAAGTCTAATTATGAATTGATCAGGAGAGTGCAGAGAATCATACTGCTGTGGTTTGGTTCCGATCAGGCAAAAAACCTAGGACTAGTTTAGAGGCAAAGTTGTTCAGTATGAGAAGATCTATCATAATATATGCATATTATGTGGCTGTTTTAACCCCACCTGATTACAGAGATGGAAAATACCATTTACAGGCAATTCACCATAGGGAATACATGGTTTTCAAAGCTTTTTAACACTTATAGCGCCCCCTATACTCCGATCTCCATAAAACATTGCATGTGTCTTCAACATGTTATGCCACATGTACCCAACAATTTTCGTGAAGTTTTGAGTTTCCTCTTAGGATTTATAGGCTTTTGAGTGTATTTTGCCACGCCTCTTTTCTAAATGGCTCTGTTATAGCCATCCAAATGCAAGAAATCAACTTTTTTTTGATAATTATTGATCTAGAGAGTCCAGAGAATTGTCCTAGACTGGTTTGGTTCTGATTGCGCAAAAAACCAGGGACTAGTTCGCAAAAGTAGGTTTTTAACATTATTGCAAATATTTATTTAACAATTTGATTGACCGAAATGGTTCTAGAGGCAAAGTTGTTCAACATGAGGAGATCTATCATATGATATGCATATTTTGCCGATGTGTGCAACACCACGTGATTGCAGAGCCATAAAACTCGTTAGCGCCAACTAGTGGCCGATTTCTTTCAAAATTCTTACAGACCTCTAGGACCATGAGTCAAACATGCCCACTGAGTTTCGTTCTGGTCGACCTCCGTTAACCCTGTCTAATAGGTGCTCAAATTTCATTGGCCGATGGCGGCCATGTTTTTTTAGATACGCCAATGTTCTCATAGACAGACATGGTACCTTGGGCCAAGACACTGCTTACCAATTTTCAAGTCAATCAGACTAGCGGTCGCGTGGTTATAGCCCTTTTTGTGTTTTTTCCATGTTATAGCGCCACCAAGTGGCCAATCGTCGCGATTTTTTTATCGTGACCAAAAACTGAGCCCATAAACATGTGTACCAAGTTTGGTGAAGATATCTCATTTCTTGCTGGAGTTATAGCCTCTTTAGTAAAATAGGCTCCGCCTTGAATGTACATTTCCACACCCCTTTTCGTTCATGAGTCAAAATTTCAACTTTTTTTTGATAATTATTGATATTCAGACTAGAGAGAACATTTTGGCACTGGTTTGGTTCCGATATGTCAAAAAACCAGGGACTAGTTCGCAAAAGTAGGTTTTTGACAAAATTCAAAATGGCGGAAAAATTTGCATACCGGAAATGAAATCGGAGATATACGTTTTGTTCGTCATGGTCTCAGCTTTCCAATGATATAAGACACTTGACCCTTAGGATGAACGGTTTAGGAGTTATGAGCCATTTCGCGTTTTTGGTTGCTGTAGCGCCACCTATTGGCCAATCTGGCTCATAATTTGATAACCTCTCCTCGATTTTTGGACTACCTATTGACAAAGTCTGAAGTCTCTAGCATTTACGGTTTGGTCTGCACGATGAGTTTTACGGCAGAATAATAATAATAATAAAAATCAGTACAATTACAATAGGGTTTCAGCATTTCATGCTTGAACCCCTAATAATAATAATAATAATAATAATAATAAAAATCAGCACAAATACAATAGGTGTTCAGCACTTCGTGCTTGAACCCCTAAAAATCAGTACAAATACAATAGGTGTTCAGCACTTCGTGCTTGAACCCCTAATAATAATAAAAATCAATACAATTACAATAGGGTTTCAGCACTTCGTGCTTGAACCCCTAATAAAAATCAGCACAAATACAATAGGTGTTCAGCACTTCGTGCTTGAACCCCTAATAATAACAAGCAGCATTTGAGCGGGGTTCAAGCATTTAAGGGCGTTTAAGCACTGAGGCATTAAAGACATTAGGTTTTATTTAGCAAGATATTAAACACTGAAATAATAGATGAAAAAGTCAATTTACCGCCAAAATAGGCAATTTACCATAGGAAATGCATGGTTTTTAAAGCTTTTTAACAGTTATAGCGCCACCTATAGTCCGATCTCTTTAAAACTTTGCATGCTTCATCAGCATGTCATGCCACATATGCCCAACAATTTTCGTGAATTTTTGAGCTTCCCTTTTGGGTTAGCGCCAACTAGTGGCTGATTTCTTTCAAAATTCTTACAGACCTCTAGGACCATGAGTCAAACATGTCCACTGAGTTTCGTTCCGATCGACCTCCGTTAACCCCATCTAATAGGTGCTCAAAATTCATTGGCTGATGGCGGCCATGTTTTTTGAGATACACCAATGTCCTCATAGACTTATATAGTAACTTGGGCCAAGACACTGCATACCAATTTTTAGGTCAATCGGACTAACGGTCGTTGTTTTTTTCACATTATAGCGCCACCAACTGGTCAAACGTCGCAATTTTTTTATCGAGACAAAAAAATGAGCCCATACACATGTGTACCAAGTTTGGTGAAGATATCTCATTTCCTTCTTGAGTTATAGCCTTTTTAGTAAAATAGGCTCCGCCCACAACATTCTTTTTCCACCCCTTAGCAACCATAAATCGAAATTTCAACTTTTTCTCAATGAATATTGATACTCAGACTACAGAGAACATTTTGGCACTGGTTTGGTTCCGATTGGGCAAAAAACCAGGGACTAGTTCGCAAAAGTAGGTTTTTAACATAATTGCAAATATTGAATTAATGATTTGACTGACAGCAATGGTTCTAGAGGCAAAGTTGTTCAATATGAGGAGCTCTATCACATGATATGCATATTTTGTGGATGGGTGCCACACCACGTGATTACAAAGCCATACAAATCTTTAGCGCCAACTAGTGGCCGATTTCTTTAAAAATTCTTACAGACCTCTAGGGCCATGAGTCAAACATGCCCATCAAGTTTTGTTCCGATCAGCCTCCGTTAACCTTGTCTTATAGGTGCTCAAACTTCATTGGCCGATAGCGGCCATGTTTTTTGAGATACGCCAATGTTCTCATAGACATACATGGGGCCTTGGACCAAGACACTGCTTTCCCATTTTCAAGTCAATAAGACTAACGGTCAGGTGGTTATACCCTTTTTTATGTTTTTTTCATGTTATAGCGCCACCATGTGGCCAATCGTCGCGATCTTTTTAACGTGACCAAGGACTGAGCTCATAAATATGTGTACCAAGTTTGGTAAAGATATCTCATTTCCTTCTTGAGTTATAGCCTTATTAGTAAAATAGGCTCCGCCCTGAACGTCCATTTTGACGCCCTTTAGCAAACATGAATCGAAATTTCAACTTTTTTTCAATGAATATTGATATTCAGTCTCCAGAGAACATTTCTGCACTGGTTTGGTTCCGATTGGTCAAAAAACCAGGGACTAGTTCGCAAAAGTAGATTTTCGACAAAATTCAAAATGGCGGAAAAATTTTCATGACGGAAATGAAATCGGAGATATACGTTTTGTTCGTCATGGTCTCAGCTTTCCAATGATATAAGACACTTGAGTGTGGACCAAACGGTTTAGGAGTTATGAGCCCTTTCGCGCTTTTGGTTGCTATAGCGCCACCTATGGGCCAATCTGGCTCATAATTTGATAACCTCTCCTCGATTTTTGGACTACCTGTTGACAAAGTTTGAAGTCTCTAGCATTTACGGTTTGGTCTGCACGATCGCTTTTACGGCAGAAGAATAATAATAATAATAATTAAAGCTGCAAGCAGCATTTAGCGGGGTTCAAGCCTTTAAGGCCTTTTAAGCACATAGGCATTAAAGACATTAAGTTTTATTTAGCAAGATTTTAAACACTGAAATAATAGATGGAAAAGTCCATTCACAGCCAATATAGGCAATTTACCATAGGAAATGCATGGTTTTTAAAGCTTTTTAACAGTTATAGCGCCACCTATAGTCCGATCTCTTTAAAACTTTGCATGCTTCATCAGCATGTCATGCCACATATACCCAACAATTTTCGTGAATTTTTGAGCTTCCCTTTTGGGTTAGCGCCAACTAGTGGCCGATTTCTTTCAAAATTCTTACAGACCTCTAGGACCATGAGTCAAACATGTCCACTGAGTTTCGTTCCGATCGACCTCTGTTAACCCCATGTAATAGGTGCTCAAAATTCATTGGCTGATGGCGGCCATGTTTTTTGAGATACACCAATGTCCTCATAGACATACATGGGGCCTTGGACCAAGACACTGCATACCAATTTTCAAGTCAATCGGACTAGCGGTCGCGTGGTTATAGCCCTTTTCATGTTTTTGTCACATTACAGCGCCACCAAGAGGCCAATCGTCGCAATTTTTTTATCGTGACCTCAAATTGAGCCGATACACATGTGTACCAAGTTTGGTGACGATATCTCATTTCCTTCTTGAGTTATAGCCTTTTTAGCAAAATAAGCTCCGCCCTGAACGTCCATTTTGAAGCCAATTAGCAAAAATGAATCGAAATTTCAACTTTTTTTCGATAACTATTGATAAATAGCCACCAGAGAACATTTTGACACTGGTTTGGTTCCGATCGGTCAAAAAACCAGGGACTAGTTCTCAAAAATAGGTTTCAGACATACTCCAAAATGGCGGACATTTTAAGACGAAACAAAAAAATTCCCGCTTACAGTTTTTTCGTCTTGGCCCAAGGATTTCAAAAGTATAAATCATTTGAGTCTACGACCACCGGTTTATGAGAAAAGCTCACAAATGTAAAATATTTTGGTTTTTTGCGCTATAGCGCCACCTATTGGCCGATTGGGCTCATATTTTGATAACCTCTCCTCGATTTTTGGACTACCTTCGGGTAAATTTTCAAGTCTCTAGCCCTTACGGTTTGGGCTGCACAACGCGTTTTATCGGAGAATAATAATAATAATTAAAGCTGCAAGCAGCATTTAGCGGGGTTCAAGCCTTTAAGGCCTTTTAAGCACATAGGCATTAAAGACATTAAGTTTTATTTAGCAAGATTTTAAAAACTAAAATAATAGATGGAAAAGTCCATTTACAGCCAATATAGGCAATTTACCATAGGAAATGCATGGTTTTTAAAGCTTTTTAACAGTTATAGCACCACCTATAGTCCGATCTTTGTAAAACTTTGCATGCTTCATCAGCATGGTATGCCACATATACCCAACAATTTTCGTGAAGTTTTGAGTTTCCCCTTAGGATTTATAGGCTTTTGAGTGTATTTTGCCACGCTTTTTTTCTAATTGGCCCTGTTATAGCCATCCAAATGCAAAAGTTCAACTTTTTTTCAATGAATATTTATCTAGAGAGTCTAGAGAATTGTCCTAGACTGGTTTGGTCTCGGTCGGGCAAAAAACCAGGGACTAGTTTGCAAAAGTAGGTTTTTAGCATAATTGCAAATATTTAATTAATGATTTGATTGACAGCAATGGTTCTAGAGGCAAAGTTGTTCAGCATAAGGAGATCTATCAAATGATATGCATATTTTGCCAATGTGTGCAGCACCACGTGATTACAGCACCATAAAACTCGTTAGCGCCAACTAGTGGCCGATTTCTTTCAAAATTCTTACAGACCTCTAGGACCATGAGTCAAACATACCCACTGAGTTTCATTCCGATCGACCTCCATTAACCCTGTCTAATAGGTGCTCAAACTTCATTGGCCGGTGGCGGCCATGTTTTTTGAGATACGCCAATGTCCTCATACACATACATGGGGCCTTGGGCCAAGACACTGCATACCAATTTTCAGGTCAATCGGACTAGCGGTGGTGTGGTTATAGCTATTTTCATGTTTTTTTCACATTATAGCGCCACCAAGTGGCCAATCGTCGCGATTTTGTTATCGTGACCTCAGATTGAGCCCATACACATGTGTACCAAGTTTGGTGAAGATATCTCATTTTGTTCTTGAGTTATAGCCTTTTTAGTAAAATAGGCTCCGCCCTAAATGTACATTTCCACGCCCCTATTCATCCGTGAATCGAAATTTCAACTTTTTTTCAATGAATATTGATATTCAGACTACAGAAAACATTTTGGCACTGGTTTGGTTCTAATCGGTCAAAAAACCAGGGACTAGTTTGCAAAAGTAGGTTTTCAACAAAATTCAAAATGGTGGAAAAATTTCCCTACCGGAAATGAAATCGGAGATATACGTTTTGTTTGCCAAGGACTCAGCTTTCCAATGATATAAGACACTTGAGTGTGGACCAAACGGTTTAGGAGTTATGAGCCTTTTCACGCTTTTGGTTGCTGTAGCGCCACCTATTGGCCAATCGGGGTCATACCACCTGAGGGTCTTCCCACAGTGAGGACTACCATCTGACAAAGTTTCAACGCTCCAGCCCTTACGGTTTTGGCTGCACGATGCGTTTTACCGGAGAATAATAATAATAACAAGCAGCATTTAGCGGGGTTCAAGCCTTTAAGGCCTTTAAAGCACATAGGCATTAAAGACATTAAGTTTTATTTAGCAAGATTTTAAACACTGAAATAATAGATGGAAAAGTCCATTTACAGCCAATATAGGCAATTTACCATAAAAAATGCATGGTTTTTATAGCTTTTTAACAGTTATAGCGCCACCTATAGTCCGATCTCTTTAAAACTTTTCATGCTTCATCAGCATGTCATGCTACATATACCCAACAATTTTCGTGAATTTTTGAGCTTCCCTTTTGAGTTAGCGCCAACTAGTGGCCGATTTCCTTCAAAAATCTTACAGACCTCTAGGACCATGAGTCAAACATGCCCACCAAGTTTCGTTCCAATCGGCCTCTGTTAACCTTGTCTAATAGGTGCTCAAATTTCATTGGCCGATGGCGGCCATGTTTTTTGAGATACGCCAATGTCTGCATACCAATTTTCAGGTTAATTGGACTAGCGATCGCGTGGTTATAGCCCTTTTCATGTTTTTTCTTTCACATTATAGCGCCACCAAGTGGCCAATCATCGCAATATTTTTATCGTGACCTCAAATTGAGCCGATATACATGTGTACCAAGTTTGGTGACGATATCTCATTTCCTTCTTGAGTTATAGCCTTTTTAGTAAAATAGGCTCCGCCCTGAACGTCCATTTTGAAGCCAATTAGCAAAAATGAATTGAAATTTCAACTTTTTTTCGATAACTATTGATAAACAGAGACCAGAGAACATTTTGACACTGGTTTGGTTCCGATCGGTCAAAAAACCAGGGACTAGTTTGCAAAAGTAGGTTTTTAACATAATTGTGAATATTTAATTAATGATTTGATTGACAGCAATGATTCCAGAGGCAAATTTGTTCAGCATGAGGAGATCTATCATATGATATGCATATTTTGTAAGTGCGTGAAAAAACACGTGATTTCAGAGCCATAAAACTCGTTAGCGCCAACTAGTGGCCGATTTCTTTCAAAATTCTTACAGACCTCTAGGACCATGAGTCAAACATGCCCATCAAGTTTCGTTCCGATCGGCCTCTGTTAACCCCATCTAATAGGTGCTCAAATTTCATTGGCCGATGGCGGCCATGTTTTTTGAGATACGCCAATGTCCTCATAGACGTACATGGGGCCTTGGACCAAGACACTGCATACCAATTTTCAGGTCAATCGGACTAGCGGTCGCGTGGTTACAGCCCTTTTCATGTTTTTTTCGCATTATAGCGCCACCAAGTGGCCAATCATCGCGATTTTTTTATCGTGACCTCAAATTGAGCCGATATACATGTGTACCAAGTTTGGTGACGATATCTCATTTCCTTCTTGAGTTATAGCCTTTTTAGTAAAATAGGCTCCGCCCTGAACGTCCATTTTGAAGCCAATTAGCATAAATGAATCGAAATTTCAACTTTTTTTTGATAACTATTGATAAACAGAGACCAGAGAACATTTTGACACTGGTTTGGTTCCGATCGGTCAAAAAACCAGGGACTAGTTTGCAAAAGTAGGTTTTCAATAAAATTCAAAATGGCGGAAAAATTTGCATACTGGAAATAAAATCTGAGATATACATTTTGTTCGCCAAGGACTCAGCTTTCCAATGATATATGACACTTGAGTGTGGACCAAACGGTTTAGGAGTTATGAGCCTTTTCTCGCAATTGATTGCTATAGCGCCACCTATGGGCCAATTGGGGTCATAGCTTCTCAGGGTCTCCCCAACATGAGTACTACCATCTGACAAAGTTTCAAATTTCCAGCTCTTACGGTTTGGTCTGCACGATGCGTTTTAGCGGAGAATAATAATAATAATAATAATAATAATTAAAGCTGCGAGCAGCATTTAGCGGGGTTCAAGCCATTTAAGGTTTTTAAGCATTTGACACCTTTTGCATGAAAGGCTTTTAAGCACTGAATGAATTTGAGAGATATCAGGTGAAATGAAGTGATAAACTGACAAAATGTGATTTTAAATATTATAATAATGACTTTATAAAGTCTAAATATGAATTGATCAGGAGAGTGCAGAGAATCATACTGCTGTGGTTTGGTTCCGATCAGGCAATAAACCAAGGACTAATTTGCAAAACGAGGTTTTTAACATAATTGTGAATATTTAAATAAATATTTGATTGACAGTATTGGTTATAGAGGCAAAGTTGTTCAGTATGAGAAGATCTATCATAATATATGCATATTATGTGGCTGTTTTAACCCCACCTGATTACAGAGATTCACCATAGGGAATACATGGTTTTCAAAGCTTTTTAACACTTATAGCGCCCCCTATACTCCGATCTCCATAAAACATTGCATGTGTCTTCAACATGTTATGCCACATATACCCAACAATTTTCGTGAAGTTTTGAGTTTCCTCTTAGGATTTATAGGCTTTTGAGTGTATTTTGCCACGCCTCTTTTCTAAATGGCTCTGTTATAGCCATCCAAAGGCAAGAAATCAACTTTTTTTTGATAATTATTGATCTAGAGAGTCCAGAGAATTGTCCTAGACTGGTTTGGTTCTGATTGCGCAAAAAACCAGGGACTAGTTCGCAAAAGTAGGTTTTTAACATTTTTGCAAATATTTATTTAACAATTTGATTGACCGAAATGATTCTAGAGGCAAAGTTGTTCAACATGAGGAGATCTATCATATGATATGCATATTTTGCCGATGTGTGCAACACCACGTGATTGCAGAGCCATAAAACTCGTTAGCGCCAACTAGTGGCCGATTTCTTTCAAAATTCTTACAGACCTCTAGGACCATGAGTCAAACATGCCTACTGAGTTTCGTTCCGGTCGACCTCCGTTAACCCTGTCTAATAGGTGCTCAAATTTCATTGGCCGATGGCGGCCATGTTTTTTTAGATACGCCAATGTTCTCATAGACAGACATGGTACCTTGGGCCAAGACACTGCTTACCAATTTTCAAGTCAATCGGACTAGCGGTCGCGTGGTTATAGCCCTTTTTGTGTTTTTTCCATGTTATAGCGCCACCAAGTGGCCAATCGTCGCGATTTTTTTATCGTGACCAAAAACTGAGCCCATAAACATGTGTACCAAGTTTGGTGAAGATATCTCATTTCTTGCTGGAGTTATAGCCTCTTTAGTAAAATAGGCTCCGCCTTGAATGTACATTTCCACGCCCCTTTTCGTTCATGAGTCAAAATTTCAACTTTTTTTTTGATAATTATTGATATTCAGACTAGACAGAACATTTTGGCACTGGTTTGGTTCCGATATGTCAAAAAACCAGGGACTAGTTCGCAAAAGTAGGTTTTTGACAAAATTCAAAATGGCGGAAAAATTTTCATGACGGAAATGAAATCGGAGATATACGTTTTGTTCGCCAAGGTCTCAGCTTTCCAATGATATAAGACACTTGAGTGTGGACCAAACGGTTTAGGAGTTATGAGCCCTTTTGCGCAATTGATTGCTATAGCGCCACCTATTGGCCAATCTGGCTCATAATTTGATAACCTTTCCTCGATTTTTGGACTACCTATTGACAAAGTTTCAAGTCTCTAGCCCTTACAGTTTGGTCTGCACGATGAGTTTTACGGCAGAATAATAATAATAATAATAATAATAATTAAAGCTGCAAGCAGCATTTAGCGGGGTTCAAGCGTTTAAGGCCTTTTAAGCACATAGGCATTAAAGACATTAAGTTTTATTTAGCAAGATTTTAAACACTGAAATAATAGATGGAAAAGTCCATTTACAGCCAATATAGGCAATTTACCATAAAAAATGCATGGTTTTTATAGCTTTTTAACAGTTATAGCGCCACCTATAGTCCAATCTCTTTAAAACTTTTCATGCTTCATCAGCATGTCATGCTACATATACCCAACAATTTTCGTGAATTTTTGAGCTTCCCTTTTGAGTTAGCGCCAACTAGTGGCCGATTTCTTTCAAAAATCTTACAGACCTCTAGGACCATGAGTCAAACATGCCCACCAAGTTTCATTCCGATCGGCCTCTGTTAACCTTGTCTAATAGGTGCTCAAATTTCATTGGCCGATGGCGGCCATGTTTTTTGAGATACGCCAATGTCTGCATACCAATTTTGAGGTTAATTGGACTAGCGATCGCGTGGTTATAGCCCTTTTCATGTTCTTTTTCACATTATAGCGCCACCAAGTGGCCAATCGTCGCAAAATTTTTATCGTGACCTCAAATTGAGCCGATATACATGTGTACCAAGTTTGGTGACGATATCTCATTTCCTTCTTGAGTTATAGCCTTTTTAGTAAAATAGGCTCCGCCCTGAACGTCCATTTTGAAGCCAATTAGCAAAAATGAATTGAAATTTCAACTTTTTTTCGATAACTATTGATAAACAGAGACCAGAGAACATTTTGACACTGGTTTGGTTCCGATCGGTCAAAAAACCAGGGACTAGTTTGCAAAAGTAGGTTTTTTAACATAATTGTGAATATTTAATTAATGATTTGATTGACAGCAATGGTTCTAGAGGCAAATTTGTTCAGCATGAGGAGATCTATCATATGATATGCATATTTTGTGGATGTGTGAAAAAACAAGTGATTTCAGAGCCATAAAACTCGTTAGCGCCAACTAGTGGCCGATTTCTTTCAAAATTCTTACAGACCTCTAGGACCATGAGTCAAACATGCCCATCAAGTTTCGTTCCGATCGGCCTCTGTTAACCCCATCTAATAGGTGCTCAAATTTCATTGGCCGATGGCGGCCATGTTTTTTGAGATACGCCAATGTCCTCATAGACGTACATGGGGCCTTGGACCAAGACACTGCATACCAATTTTCAGGTCAATCGGACTAGCGGTCGCGTGGTTACAGCCCCTTTCATGTTTTTTTCGCATTATAGCGCCACCAAGTGGCCAATCATCGCGATTTTTTTATCGTGACCTCAAATTGAGCCGATATACATGTGTACCAAGTTTGGTGACGATATCTCATTTCCTTCTTGAGTTATAGCCTTTTTAGTAAAATAGGCTCCGCCCTGAACGTCCATTTTGAAGCCAATTAGCATAAATTAATCGAAATTTCAACTTTTTTTTGATAACTATTGATAATTAGCCACCAGAGAACATTTTGACACTGGTTTGGTTCCGATCGGTCAAAAAACCAGGGACTAGTTTGCAAAAGTAGGTTTTCAATAAAATTCAAAATGGCGAAAAAATTTGCATACTGGAAATAAAATCTGAGATATACATTTTGTTCGCCAAGGACTCAGCTTTCCAATGATATATGACACTTGAGTGTGGACCAAACGGTTTAGGAGTTATGAGCCTTTTCTCGCAATTGATTGCTATAGCGCCACCTATGGGCCAATTGGGGTCATAGCTTCTCAGGGTCTCCCCAACATGAGTACTACCATCTGACAAAGTTTCAAATTTCCAGCTCTTACGGTTTGGTCTGCACGATGCGTTTTAGCGGAGAATAATAATAATAATAATAATAATAATAAAAATCAGTACAATTACAATAGGGTTTCAGCACTTCGTGCTTGAACCCCTAATAATAATAATAATAATAATAAAAATCAGCACAAATACAATAGGTGTTCAGCACTTCGTGCTTGAACCCCTAAAAATCAATACAATTACAATAGGGTTTCAGCACTTCGTGCTTGAACCCCTAATAACGAGCAGCATTTAGCGGGGTTCAAGCCATTTAAGGTTTTTAAGCATTTGACACCTTTTGCATGAAAGGCTTTTAAGCACTGAATGAATTTGAGAGATATCAGGTGAAATGAAGTGATAAACTGCCACATATACCCAACAATTTTCGTGAAGTTTTGAGTTTCCCCTTAGGATTTATAGGCTTTTGAGTGTATTTTGCCACGCCTCTTTTCTAAATGGCCCTTTTATAGCCATCTAAATGCAAAAAATCAACTTTTTTTGATAATTATTGATCTAGAGAGTCCAGAGAATTGTCCTAGACTGGTTTGGTTCTGATTGGGCAAAAAACCAGGGACTAGTTCGCAAAAGTAGGTTTTTAACATAATTGCAAATATTTATTTAATGATTTGATTGACAGCAATGGTTCTAGAGGCAAAGTTGTTCAACATGAGGAGATCTATCATATGATATGCATATTTTGCAGATGTGTGCAACGCCACGTGATTGCAGAGCCATAAAACTCGTTAGCGCCAGCTAGTGGCCGATTTCTTTCAAAATTCTTACAGACCTCTAGGACCATGAGTTAAACATGCCCACTGAGTTTTGTTCCGATCGACCTCCGTTAAACCTGTCTAATAGGTGCTCAAATTTCATTGGCCGATGGCGGCCATGTTTTTTGAGATACGCCAATGTTCTCATAGACAGACATGGTACCTTGGGCCAAGACATTGCATACCAATTTTCCAGTCAATCGGACTAGCGGTCGCGTGGTTATAGCCCTTTTTGTGTTTTTTACATGTTATAGCGCCACCAAGTGGCCAATCGTCGCGATTTTTTTAATCATGACCAAAGACTGAGCCCATACACATGTGTACCAAGTTTGGTGAAGATATCTCATTTCTTGCTGTAGTTATAGCCTCTTTAGTAAAATAGGCTCCGCCTTAAATGTACATTTCCACGCCCCTTTTCGTTCATGAGTCAAAATTTCAACTTTTTTTTGATAATTATTGATATTCAGACTAGAGAGAACATTTTGGCACTGGTTTGGTTCTGATATGTCAAAAAACCAGGGACTAGTTCGCAAAAGTAGGTTTTTGACAAAATTCAAAATGGCGGAAAAATTTGCATACCGGAAATGAAATCGGAGATATACGTTTTGTTCGTCATGGTCTCAGCTTTCCAATGATATAAGACACTTGACCCTTAGGATGAACGGTTTAGGAGTTATGAGCCATTTCGCGTTTTTGGTTGCTGTAGCGCCACCTATTGGCCAATCTGGCTCATAATTTGATAACCTCTCCTCGATTTTTGGACTACCTATTGACAAAGTTTGAAGTCTGTAGCATTTACGGTTTGGTCTGCACGATGAGTTTTACGGCAGAATAATAATAATAATAATAATAATAATAATAATAATAAAAATCAGCACAAATACAATAGGTGTTCAGCACTTCGTGCTTGAACCCCTAATAATAAAAATCAATACAATTACAATAGGGTTTCAGCACTTCGTGCTTGAACCCCTAATAAAAATCAGTACAATTACAATAGGGTTTCAGCATTTCATGCTTGAACCCCTAACAAGCAGCATTTAGCGGGGTTCAAGCCTTTAAGGCCTTTAAAGCACCTAGGCATTAAAGACATTAAGTTTTATTTAGCAAGATTTTAAACACTGAAATAATAGATGGAAAAGTCCATTTACAGCCAATATAGGCAATTTACCATAGGAAATGCATGGTTTTTATAGCTTTTTCACAGTTATAGCGCCACCTATAGTCCGATCTCTTTAAAACTTTACATGCTTCATCAGCATGTCATGCCACATATACCCAACAATTTTCATTAATTTTTGAGCTTCCCTTTTGGGTTAGCGCCAACTAGTGGCTGATTTCTTTCAAAATTCTTACAGACCTCTAGGACCATGAGTCAAACATGTCCACTGAGTTTCGTTCCGATCGACCTCCGTTAACCCCATCTAATAGGTGCTCAAAATTCATTGGCTGATGGCGGCCATGTTTTTTTGAGATACACCAATGTCCTCATAGACTTATAAAGTACCTTGGGCCAAGACACTGCATACCAATTTTCAGGTCAATCGGACTAGTGGTCGTGTGGTTATAGCTATTTTCATGTTTTTTTTCACATTATAGCGCCACCAACTGGTTAAACGTCGTGATTTTTTTTTATCGAGACCAAAGAATGAGCCCATACACATGTGTACCAAGTTTGGTGAAGATATCTCATTTCCTTCTTGAGTTATAGGCTTTTTAGTAAAATAGGCTCCGCCCACAACATTCTTTTTCCACCCCTTAGCAACCATAAAGCGAAATTTCAACTTTTTCTCAATGAATATTGATATTCAGACTACAGAGAACATTTTGGCACTGGTTTGGTTCTGATTGGGGAAAAAACCAGGGACTAGTTCGCAAAAGTAGGTTTTTAACATAATTGCAAATATTGAATTAATGATTTGATTGACAGCAATGGTTCTAGAGGCAAAGTTGTTCAGCATGAGGAGATCTATCACATGATATGCATATTTTGTGGATGGGTGCCACACCACGTTATTACAGAGCCATAAAAGTCGTTAGCGCCAACTAGTGGCCGATTTCTTTCAAAATTCTTACAGACCTCTAGGGCCATGAGTCAAACATGCCCATCAAGTTTTGTTCCGATCACCCTCCGTTAACCTTGTCTTATAGGTGCTCAAATTTCATTGGCCGATAGCGGCCATGTTTTTTGAGATACGCCGATGTTCTCATAGACATACATGGGGCCTTGGACCAAGACAACGCTTGCCCATTTTCAGGTGAATCGGACTAGCAGTCGCGTGGTTATAGCTATTTTCATGTTTTTTTCACATTATAGCGCCACCAAGTGGCCAATCATCGCGATTTTTTTATCGTGACCTCAAATTGAGCCCATACACATGTGTACCAAGTTTGGTGAAGATATCTCATTTCATTTTTGAGTTATAGTCTTTTTAGTGAAATAGGCTCCGCCCTGAGCGTCCATTTTGAATGCCCTTATCTTCCGTGAATCGAAATTTCAACTTTTTGTCAATGAATATTGATAATCAGACTTCAGACAACATTTCTGCACAGGTTTGGTTCCAATTGGTCAAAAAACCAGGGACTAGTTCGCAAAAGTAGGTTTTTGACAAAATTCAAAATGGCGGAAAATTTTTAATGACGGAAATGAAATCGGAGATATACGTTTTGTTCGTCATGGTCTCAGCTTTCCAATGATATAAGACACTTGACCCTTAGGAGCAACGGTTTAGGAGTTATGAGCCCTTTCGCGCTTTTGGTTGCTATAGCGCCACCTATGGGCCAATCTGGCTCATAATTTGATAACCTCTCCTCGATTTTTGTACTACCTATTGGCCAAGTTTCAAGTTTCTAGCCCTTACGGTTTGGTCTGCACGATGCGTTTTTCGGCTGAATAATAATAATAATAATAATAATTAAAGCTGCAAGCAGCATTTAGCGGGGTTCAAGCTTTTAAGGCCTTTTAAGCACAGAGGCATTAAAGACATTAAGTTTATTTATACTGAAATAATAGATGGAAAAGTCAATTTACAGCCAATATAGGCAATTTACCATACACTGATAAAAATGACTTTGTGGTATGGTAAAATCTATTACATTAATTCATGTAATTATTACATTGTAAAATCAAGTTTAAGTTGGAACTATATATCTTAGGTAAAATGTACAGTCTATTCATGTAATAACTTAACTGTGAAAAAAGAGTGCATTTTATCATATATTTATAAATACTATTTAATGTTTTATAGTCACAGCACATGCACCTAAAATATTAAGTAAATTTAAATGTGAAAAGCGAAGTGCATTTGAAAATGCGCACAGATTTTTCGCAAAGATCCCACTTGTTCAGTGGTGGCAGAGATGGTCATTTCGGGATGTTGCTTTTTATGTGGCTGACTTATTCTCAATAAGTTTTGACTTTTAACTGAACGTGAGTTGTAATCACAAAAACGATAGCTAAAGCTACATAAGCTCTTATTGAGAATTAAGAGAGTTTTTTTATGTCACCATTATGGCGATTAGTGTTCTCTTTAGTTGGGCAGTTTGATGACTTTTTAATGTTAATGTTTCTCTCATTGCTGTATCTGGGTTTGTTATGGCAAGAAAAGCAGAGAAAACACGATCAGATGCTTTTGGCCGCTTGATGATCAGAATATGATCATTTACATTTATGCATTTGGCAGACGCTTTTATCCAAAGCGACTTACATTGTATTCAAGGTTCACATTTTACATTTTTGTCAAGTCTTGCTTTCCCTGGGAATCGAACCCATGACCTTGGCGTTGCTAGCGCCATGCTCTACTCATTGAGCTACAGGAAAGACATTCCTGTAGCTCAAAGATCATTGTGTAGTGGCTTAATTCACCAATCTTATACCTGAGTATGAGCAATATACTATTAACCTTGTTTTATTCTAGAAAAGATCCATCACAGTTTTAACCAGAAAAGTTAAATACGTTTTATAACAGACTGTACACTAAGCACTTTGAACTCCTGCAAGCTTTTCTCACACACAGATATCAAGATTCAGCCTAAGAATCTCAACAATGGTGACATGCTTCCTGCCACAATGCATTCTGGGGGCATCATGCAAAACTCAGAAATATCAGCAATGTTCACTTGGGTTTGTAATTGGATGCAATGGTAATCTGAGTGAAACTTACAATCTATAGATGAGTATTGCCAGTACAATTTACTTGTGTATTTTACATAAAAAATAAGTGGTTCTAGTAAGTAAATATTACTTAGAATAGCCCGAGTAAATATTACAAGCACTTTTTGTGTGGAAAAAGTTGCCTAGCTTTTTTAAAGTAAATGTCACTCCAATTTTTTTTCAGTGTAGGAAATGTATGGTTTTTAAAGCTTTTTCACAGTTATAGTGCTACCTATAGTCCGATCTCTTTAAAAACATTGCATGATTCATCAGCATGTTATGCCACATGTACCCAACAATTTTCGTGAAGTTTTGAGTTTCCCCTTAGGATTTATAGGCTTTTGAGTGTATTTTGCCACGCCTCTTTGTGAAATGGCCCTGTTATAGCCATTTAAATGCAAAAGTTCAACTTTTTTTGATAGTTATTGATCTTAAGAGTCCAAAGAAATGTCCTAGACTGGTTTGGTTCTGATTGGGCAAAAAACCAGGGACAAGTTCACAAAAGTAGGTTTTTAACATAATTAAAAATATTTAATTAACGATTTGACAGCAATGGCCCAAGAGGCAAAGTTGTTCACCATGAGGAGAACTGTCATATTATATGCAATATTTTTCGGATGTGTGCAACACCACGTGATTACAGACCCATAAACATAATAGGTGCTCAAATTTCATTGGCCTATGGCGGCCATGTTTTTTGAGATACGCCAATGTCCTCATAGGTCTAAATGGTAGCTTGGGCCAAGACACCGCACACCAATTTTCAAGTCAATCGGACTAGTCGTCGTGTGGTTATAGCCGTTTTTGTGTTTTTTTCATGTTATAGCGCCACCAAGTGGACAATCATCACAATTTTTATCAAGTGACTGAAGTATGAGCTCATAGACATGTGACCCAACTTTTGCGAAAATATCTCTTTCCATTCACAAGTTATAGTAATTTTCGTAAAAGTGGCCCCCAACCAGTTGAACATTTTGGTTCCGCTTAGCGACCATGAATTGGAAAATTGAATTTTTTTCATAATTATTAAAAGTCTCCCTCCAAAGAACATTTCTACAGTGGTTTGGTTCCAATCAGGGAAAAGATGTGGGAGAAGTTTACAAAAGTAGGTTTTTCAAAAAACCCAAAATATCTCGAAATTGGCGCCTGAAGGGCGAGGCAATCCGAGGCATGCGTTTTGTCCGTCCCGAGCCAAGGATTCCAACGATATAAGACACTTGAGCCCACGCCTAACGGTTAAGGAGTTATGAGCCGTTTCGTACTTTTGCTCGCTGTAGCGCCCCCGTCAGGCCGATCGGGGCGTGCCTCGGTGGCGTAGGTAGTCGGTGTGAGTACCACCAGCCCTGAAAGTTTCAAGTCTCTGCGACTTACGGTTTGGTCTGCCCGATCAGTTTTAGATGGAGAATGATGCATCATGGGAAAATTAACAATAACAATAGGGTTTCAGCCCTTCAGGCTTGAACCCCTAATAAAAAGGGCATAAAAAGAGCCTTAAAAAGCCTATAAAAAAACAACGATAGGGTCTGAGAACTTGATTTTCGGGCTGCTGGTTACAAAAACTTTATCAAGCGTTTTGACATGCCCATCGGGGGGGAAACATGTCGATTTTCATATTTTCAGCTCATTTATCATGCGAATGTGGTGCTTTTTTTAACCTTTAAAACTGCAAAACCTCTACCGATGGCCCGATCTCCGTAAAAGTTTGCACGCTTCTTTGGGATAATATGGCGCACGTCCTCAGCCGATTTGGTGAAGTTTTGCGCAGAGCAGACCCTTTTTCGGTCATTTAAAGGTCGTTTTGCACAGAATAATATGGAGCATTTTCCCCCTTTATAAGAGTTGAAGCACCATTAAAGTCTGCCAGCTTCTTTAGCATCACGTGACGCATGCGCACGCTTGATTTGGTGACGCTGTATGCAAATCAGGCAGGAAGAGGGCCGCTTTCAGCCATCGAATGGGATTTTCCATAGAAATGCATCATTTTGACAGCTTTTTAGTTGCTATAGCGCCACCGAGTGGCGGTCCGCCGTGTCCTTTTTCACGCAGCCACAGAGTGAGCTCTTACATAGGCGTGCTGAGTTTGGTGACAATATCTCGTTCCGTTGACGAGTAATAGCCAATTGAGTAAAAGGGGCCCCTCCCACCTCAAACGTTTTGGCGGCCCTTAGGGACCGTGAACCCAAATTTGCACTTTTTTTTAATAATTATTGACATTCAGACTCCAGAGAATCTGGCTGCGCTGGTTTGGTTCCGGTCGGGCCAAAAACCTAGGACTAGTTCGCAAAAGTAGGTTTTTGGAAAATGCCAAAATTCCCGAAATTTTTCCCAGGGTGACGAGGCAATCCGAGGCATGCGTTTTGTCCGTCCCGAGCCAAGGATTCCAACGATATAAGACACTTGAGCCCACGCCTAACGGTTAAGGAGTTATGAGCCGTTTCGTACTTTTGCTCGCTGTAGCGCCCCCGTCAGGCCGATCGGGGCGTGCCTCGGTGGCGTAGGTAGTCGGTGTGAGTACCACCAGCCCTGAAAGTTTCAAGTCTCTGCGACTTACGGTTTGGTCTGCCCGATCAGTTTTAGATGGAGAATGATGCATCATGGGAAAATTAACAATAACAATAGGGTTTCAGCCCTTCAGGCTTGAACCCCTAATAAAAAGGGCATAAAAAGAGCCTTAAAAAGCCTATAAAAAAACAACGATAGGGTCTGAGAACTTGATTTTCGGGCTGCTGGTTACAAAAACTTTATCAAGCGTTTTGACATGCCCATCGGGGGGGAAACATGTCGATTTTCATATTTTCAGCTCATTTATCATGCGAATGTGGTGCTTTTTTTAACCTTTAAAACTGCAAAACCTCTACCGATGGCCCGATCTCCGTAAAAGTTTGCACGCTTCTTTGGGATAATATGGCGCACGTCCTCAGCCGATTTGGTGAAGTTTTGCGCAGAGCAGACCCTTTTTCGGTCATTTAAAGGTCGTTTTGCACAGAATAATATGGAGCATTTTCCCCCTTTATAAGAGTTGAAGCACCATTAAAGTCTGCCAGCTTCTTTAGCATCACGTGACGCATGCGCACGCTTGATTTGGTGACGCTGTATGCAAATCAGGCAGGAAGAGGGCCGCTTTCAGCCATCGAATGGGATTTTCCATAGAAATGCATCATTTTGACAGCTTTTTAGTTGCTATAGCGCCACCGAGTGGCGGTCCGCCGTGTCCTTTTTCACGCAGCCACAGAGTGAGCTCTTACATAGGCGTGCTGAGTTTGGTGACAATATCTCGTTCCGTTGACGAGTAATAGCCAATTGAGTAAAAGGGGCCCCTCCCACCTCAAACGTTTTGGCGGCCCTTAGGGACCGTGAACCCAAATTTGCACTTTTTTTTAATAATTATTGACATTCAGACTCCAGAGAATCTGGCTGCGCTGGTTTGGTTCCGGTCGGGCCAAAAACCTAGGACTAGTTCGCAAAAGTAGGTTTTTGGAAAATGCCAAAATTCCCGAAATTTTTCCCAGGGTGACGAGGCAATCCGAGGCATGCGTTTTGTCCGTCCCGAGCCAAGGATTCCAACGATATAAGACACTTGAGCCCACGCCTAACGGTTAAGGAGTTATGAGCCGTTTCGTACTTTTGCTCGCTGTAGCGCCCCCGTCAGGCCGATCGGGGCGTGCCTCGGTGGCGTAGGTAGTCGGTGTGAGTACCACCAGCCCTGAAAGTTTCAAGTCTCTGCGACTTACGGTTTGGTCTGCCCGATCAGTTTTAGATGGAGAATGATGCATCATGGGAAAATTAACAATAACAATAGGGTTTCAGCCCTTCAGGCTTGAACCCCTAATAAAAAGGGCATAAAAAGAGCCTTAAAAAGCCTATAAAAAAACAACGATAGGGTCTGAGAACTTGATTTTCGGGCTGCTGGTTACAAAAACTTTATCAAGCGTTTTGACATGCCCATCGGGGGGGAAACATGTCGATTTTCATATTTTCAGCTCATTTATCATGCGAATGTGGTGCTTTTTTTAACCTTTAAAACTGCAAAACCTCTACCGATGGCCCGATCTCCGTAAAAGTTTGCACGCTTCTTTGGGATAATATGGCGCACGTCCTCAGCCGATTTGGTGAAGTTTTGCGCAGAGCAGACCCTTTTTCGGTCATTTAAAGGTCGTTTTGCACAGAATAATATGGAGCATTTTCCCCCTTTATAAGAGTTGAAGCACCATTAAAGTCTGCCAGCTTCTTTAGCATCACGTGACGCATGCGCACGCTTGATTTGGTGACGCTGTATGCAAATCAGGCAGGAAGAGGGCCGCTTTCAGCCATCGAATGGGATTTTCCATAGAAATGCATCATTTTGACAGCTTTTTAGTTGCTATAGCGCCACCGAGTGGCGGTCCGCCGTGTCCTTTTTCACGCAGCCACAGAGTGAGCTCTTACATAGGCGTGCTGAGTTTGGTGACAATATCTCGTTCCGTTGACGAGTAATAGCCAATTGAGTAAAAGGGGCCCCTCCCACCTCAAACGTTTTGGCGGCCCTTAGGGACCGTGAACCCAAATTTGCACTTTTTTTTAATAATTATTGACATTCAGACTCCAGAGAATCTGGCTGCGCTGGTTTGGTTCCGGTCGGGCCAAAAACCTAGGACTAGTTCGCAAAAGTAGGTTTTTGGAAAATGCCAAAATTCCCGAAATTTTTCCCAGGGTGACGAGGCAATCCGAGGCATGCGTTTTGTCCGTCCCGAGCCAAGGATTCCAACGATATAAGACACTTGAGCCCACGCCTAACGGTTAAGGAGTTATGAGCCGTTTCGTACTTTTGCTCGCTGTAGCGCCCCCGTCAGGCCGATCGGGGCGTGCCTCGGTGGCGTAGGTAGTCGGTGTGAGTACCACCAGCCCTGAAAGTTTCAAGTCTCTGCGACTTACGGTTTGGTCTGCCCGATCAGTTTTAGATGGAGAATGATGCATCATGGGAAAATTAACAATAACAATAGGGTTTCAGCCCTTCAGGCTTGAACCCCTAATAAAAAGGGCATAAAAAGAGCCTTAAAAAGCCTATAAAAAAACAACGATAGGGTCTGAGAACTTGATTTTCGGGCTGCTGGTTACAAAAACTTTATCAAGCGTTTTGACATGCCCATCGGGGGGGAAACATGTCGATTTTCATATTTTCAGCTCATTTATCATGCGAATGTGGTGCTTTTTTTAACCTTTAAAACTGCAAAACCTCTACCGATGGCCTGATCTCCGTAAAAGTTTGCACGCTTCTTTGGGATAATATGGCGCACGTCCTCAGCCGATTTGGTGAAGTTTTGCGCAGAGCAGACCCTTTTTCGGTCATTTAAAGGTCGTTTTGCACAGAATAATATGGAGCATTTTCCCCCTTTATAAGAGTTGAAGCACCATTAAAGTCTGCCAGCTTCTTTAGCATCACGTGACGCATGCGCACGCTTGATTTGGTGACGCTGTATGCAAATCAGGCAGGAAGAGGGCCGCTTTCAGCCATCGAATGGGATTTTCCATAGAAATGCATCATTTTGACAGCTTTTTAGTTGCTATAGCGCCACCGAGTGGCGGTCCGCCGTGTCCTTTTTCACGCAGCCACAGAGTGAGCTCTTACATAGGCGTGCTGAGTTTGGTGACAATATCTCGTTCCGTTGACGAGTAATAGCCAATTGAGTAAAAGGGGCCCCTCCCACCTCAAACGTTTTGGCGGCCCTTAGGGACCGTGAACCCAAATTTGCACTTTTTTTTAATAATTATTGACATTCAGACTCCAGAGAATCTGGCTGCGCTGGTTTGGTTCCGGTCGGGCCAAAAACCTAGGACTAGTTCGCAAAAGTAGGTTTTTGGAAAATGCCAAAATTCCCGAAATTTTTCCCAGGGTGACGAGGCAATCCGAGGCATGCGTTTTGTCCGTCCCGAGCCAAGGATTCCAACGATATAAGACACTTGAGCCCACGCCTAACGGTTAAGGAGTTATGAGCCGTTTCGTACTTTTGCTCGCTGTAGCGCCCCCGTCAGGCCGATCGGGGCGTGCCTCGGTGGCGTAGGTAGTCGGTGTGAGTACCACCAGCCCTGAAAGTTTCAAGTCTCTGCGACTTACGGTTTGGTCTGCCCGATCAGTTTTAGATGGAGAATGATGCATCATGGGAAAATTAACAATAACAATAGGGTTTCAGCCCTTCAGGCTTGAACCCCTAATAAAAAGGGCATAAAAAGAGCCTTAAAAAGCCTATAAAAAAACAACGATAGGGTCTGAGAACTTGATTTTCGGGCTGCTGGTTACAAAAACTTTATCAAGCGTTTTGACATGCCCATCGGGGGGGAAACATGTCGATTTTCATATTTTCAGCTCATTTATCATGCGAATGTGGTGCTTTTTTTAACCTTTAAAACTGCAAAACCTCTACCGATGGCCCGATCTCCGTAAAAGTTTGCACGCTTCTTTGGGATAATATGGCGCACGTCCTCAGCCGATTTGGTGAAGTTTTGCGCAGAGCAGACCCTTTTTCGGTCATTTAAAGGTCGTTTTGCACAGAATAATATGGAGCATTTTCCCCCTTTATAAGAGTTGAAGCACCATTAAAGTCTGCCAGCTTCTTTAGCATCACGTGACGCATGCGCACGCTTGATTTGGTGACGCTGTATGCAAATCAGGCAGGAAGAGGGCCGCTTTCAGCCATCGAATGGGATTTTCCATAGAAATGCATCATTTTGACAGCTTTTTAGTTGCTATAGCGCCACCGAGTGGCGGTCCGCCGTGTCCTTTTTCACGCAGCCACAGAGTGAGCTCTTACATAGGCGTGCTGAGTTTGGTGACAATATCTCGTTCCGTTGACGAGTAATAGCCAATTGAGTAAAAGGGGCCCCTCCCACCTCAAACGTTTTGGCGGCCCTTAGGGACCGTGAACCCAAATTTGCACTTTTTTTTAATAATTATTGACATTCAGACTCCAGAGAATCTGGCTGCGCTGGTTTGGTTCCGGTCGGGCCAAAAACCTAGGACTAGTTCGCAAAAGTAGGTTTTTGGAAAATGCCAAAATTCCCGAAATTTTTCCCAGGGTGACGAGGCAATCCGAGGCATGCGTTTTGTCCGTCCCGAGCCAAGGATTCCAACGATATAAGACACTTGAGCCCACGCCTAACGGTTAAGGAGTTATGAGCCGTTTCGTACTTTTGCTCGCTGTAGCGCCCCCGTCAGGCCGATCGGGGCGTGCCTCGGTGGCGTAGGTAGTCGGTGTGAGTACCACCAGCCCTGAAAGTTTCAAGTCTCTGCGACTTACGGTTTGGTCTGCCCGATCAGTTTTAGATGGAGAATGATGCATCATGGGAAAATTAACAATAACAATAGGGTTTCAGCCCTTCAGGCTTGAACCCCTAATAAAAAGGGCATAAAAAGAGCCTTAAAAAGCCTATAAAAAAACAACGATAGGGTCTGAGAACTTGATTTTCGGGCTGCTGGTTACAAAAACTTTATCAAGCGTTTTGACATGCCCATCGGGGGGGAAACATGTCGATTTTCATATTTTCAGCTCATTTATCATGCGAATGTGGTGCTTTTTTTAACCTTTAAAACTGCAAAACCTCTACCGATGGCCCGATCTCCGTAAAAGTTTGCACGCTTCTTTGGGATAATATGGCGCACGTCCTCAGCCGATTTGGTGAAGTTTTGCGCAGAGCAGACCCTTTTTCGGTCATTTAAAGGTCGTTTTGCACAGAATAATATGGAGCATTTTCCCCCTTTATAAGAGTTGAAGCACCATTAAAGTCTGCCAGCTTCTTTAGCATCACGTGACGCATGCGCACGCTTGATTTGGTGACGCTGTATGCAAATCAGGCAGGAAGAGGGCCGCTTTCAGCCATCGAATGGGATTTTCCATAGAAATGCATCATTTTGACAGCTTTTTAGTTGCTATAGCGCCACCGAGTGGCGGTCCGCCGTGTCCTTTTTCACGCAGCCACAGAGTGAGCTCTTACATAGGCGTGCTGAGTTTGGTGACAATATCTCGTTCCGTTGACGAGTAATAGCCAATTGAGTAAAAGGGGCCCCTCCCACCTCAAACGTTTTGGCGGCCCTTAGGGACCGTGAACCCAAATTTGCACTTTTTTTTAATAATTATTGACATTCAGACTCCAGAGAATCTGGCTGCGCTGGTTTGGTTCCGGTCGGGCCAAAAACCTAGGACTAGTTCGCAAAAGTAGGTTTTTGGAAAATGCCAAAATTCCCGAAATTTTTCCCAGGGTGACGAGGCAATCCGAGGCATGCGTTTTGTCCGTCCCGAGCCAAGGATTCCAACGATATAAGACACTTGAGCCCACGCCTAACGGTTAAGGAGTTATGAGCCGTTTCGTACTTTTGCTCGCTGTAGCGCCCCCGTCAGGCCGATCGGGGCGTGCCTCGGTGGCGTAGGTAGTCGGTGTGAGTACCACCAGCCCTGAAAGTTTCAAGTCTCTGCGACTTACGGTTTGGTCTGCCCGATCAGTTTTAGATGGAGAATGATGCATCATGGGAAAATTAACAATAACAATAGGGTTTCAGCCCTTCAGGCTTGAACCCCTAATAAAAAGGGCATAAAAAGAGCCTTAAAAAGCCTATAAAAAAACAACGATAGGGTCTGAGAACTTGATTTTCGGGCTGCTGGTTACAAAAACTTTATCAAGCGTTTTGACATGCCCATCGGGGGGGAAACATGTCGATTTTCATATTTTCAGCTCATTTATCATGCGAATGTGGTGCTTTTTTTAACCTTTAAAACTGCAAAACCTCTACCGATGGCCCGATCTCCGTAAAAGTTTGCACGCTTCTTTGGGATAATATGGCGCACGTCCTCAGCCGATTTGGTGAAGTTTTGCGCAGAGCAGACCCTTTTTCGGTCATTTAAAGGTCGTTTTGCACAGAATAATATGGAGCATTTTCCCCCTTTATAAGAGTTGAAGCACCATTAAAGTCTGCCAGCTTCTTTAGCATCACGTGACGCATGCGCACGCTTGATTTGGTGACGCTGTATGCAAATCAGGCAGGAAGAGGGCCGCTTTCAGCCATCGAATGGGATTTTCCATAGAAATGCATCATTTTGACAGCTTTTTAGTTGCTATAGCGCCACCGAGTGGCGGTCCGCCGTGTCCTTTTTCACGCAGCCACAGAGTGAGCTCTTACATAGGCGTGCTGAGTTTGGTGACAATATCTCGTTCCGTTGACGAGTAATAGCCAATTGAGTAAAAGGGGCCCCTCCCACCTCAAACGTTTTGGCGGCCCTTAGGGACCGTGAACCCAAATTTGCACTTTTTTTTAATAATTATTGACATTCAGACTCCAGAGAATCTGGCTGCGCTGGTTTGGTTCCGGTCGGGCCAAAAACCTAGGACTAGTTCGCAAAAGTAGGTTTTTGGAAAATGCCAAAATTCCCGAAATTTTTCCCAGGGTGACGAGGCAATCCGAGGCATGCGTTTTGTCCGTCCCGAGCCAAGGATTCCAACGATATAAGACACTTGAGCCCACGCCTAACGGTTAAGGAGTTATGAGCCGTTTCGTACTTTTGCTCGCTGTAGCGCCCCCGTCAGGCCGATCGGGGCGTGCCTCGGTGGCGTAGGTAGTCGGTGTGAGTACCACCAGCCCTGAAAGTTTCAAGTCTCTGCGACTTACGGTTTGGTCTGCCCGATCAGTTTTAGATGGAGAATGATGCATCATGGGAAAATTAACAATAACAATAGGGTTTCAGCCCTTCAGGCTTGAACCCCTAATAAAAAGGGCATAAAAAGAGCCTTAAAAAGCCTATAAAAAAACAACGATAGGGTCTGAGAACTTGATTTTCGGGCTGCTGGTTACAAAAACTTTATCAAGCGTTTTGACATGCCCATCGGGGGGGAAACATGTCGATTTTCATATTTTCAGCTCATTTATCATGCGAATGTGGTGCTTTTTTTAACCTTTAAAACTGCAAAACCTCTACCGATGGCCCGATCTCCGTAAAAGTTTGCACGCTTCTTTGGGATAATATGGCGCACGTCCTCAGCCGATTTGGTGAAGTTTTGCGCAGAGCAGACCCTTTTTCGGTCATTTAAAGGTCGTTTTGCACAGAATAATATGGAGCATTTTCCCCCTTTATAAGAGTTGAAGCACCATTAAAGTCTGCCAGCTTCTTTAGCATCACGTGACGCATGCGCACGCTTGATTTGGTGACGCTGTATGCAAATCAGGCAGGAAGAGGGCCGCTTTCAGCCATCGAATGGGATTTTCCATAGAAATGCATCATTTTGACAGCTTTTTAGTTGCTATAGCGCCACCGAGTGGCGGTCCGCCGTGTCCTTTTTCACGCAGCCACAGAGTGAGCTCTTACATAGGCGTGCTGAGTTTGGTGACAATATCTCGTTCCGTTGACGAGTAATAGCCAATTGAGTAAAAGGGGCCCCTCCCACCTCAAACGTTTTGGCGGCCCTTAGGGACCGTGAACCCAAATTTGCACTTTTTTTTAATAATTATTGACATTCAGACTCCAGAGAATCTGGCTGCGCTGGTTTGGTTCCGGTCGGGCCAAAAACCTAGGACTAGTTCGCAAAAGTAGGTTTTTGGAAAATGCCAAAATTCCCGAAATTTTTCCCAGGGTGACGAGGCAATCCGAGGCATGCGTTTTGTCCGTCCCGAGCCAAGGATTCCAACGATATAAGACACTTGAGCCCACGCCTAACGGTTAAGGAGTTATGAGCCGTTTCGTACTTTTGCTCGCTGTAGCGCCCCCGTCAGGCCGATCGGGGCGTGCCTCGGTGGCGTAGGTAGTCGGTGTGAGTACCACCAGCCCTGAAAGTTTCAAGTCTCTGCGACTTACGGTTTGGTCTGCCCGATCAGTTTTAGATGGAGAATGATGCATCATGGGAAAATTAACAATAACAATAGGGTTTCAGCCCTTCAGGCTTGAACCCCTAATAAAAAGGGCATAAAAAGAGCCTTAAAAAGCCTATAAAAAAACAACGATAGGGTCTGAGAACTTGATTTTCGGGCTGCTGGTTACAAAAACTTTATCAAGCGTTTTGACATGCCCATCGGGGGGGAAACATGTCGATTTTCATATTTTCAGCTCATTTATCATGCGAATGTGGTGCTTTTTTTAACCTTTAAAACTGCAAAACCTCTACCGATGGCCCGATCTCCGTAAAAGTTTGCACGCTTCTTTGGGATAATATGGCGCACGTCCTCAGCCGATTTGGTGAAGTTTTGCGCAGAGCAGACCCTTTTTCGGTCATTTAAAGGTCGTTTTGCACAGAATAATATGGAGCATTTTCCCCCTTTATAAGAGTTGAAGCACCATTAAAGTCTGCCAGCTTCTTTAGCATCACGTGACGCATGCGCACGCTTGATTTGGTGACGCTGTATGCAAATCAGGCAGGAAGAGGGCCGCTTTCAGCCATCGAATGGGATTTTCCATAGAAATGCATCATTTTGACAGCTTTTTAGTTGCTATAGCGCCACCGAGTGGCGGTCCGCCGTGTCCTTTTTCACGCAGCCACAGAGTGAGCTCTTACATAGGCGTGCTGAGTTTGGTGACAATATCTCGTTCCGTTGACGAGTAATAGCCAATTGAGTAAAAGGGGCCCCTCCCACCTCAAACGTTTTGGCGGCCCTTAGGGACCGTGAACCCAAATTTGCACTTTTTTTTAATAATTATTGACATTCAGACTCCAGAGAATCTGGCTGCGCTGGTTTGGTTCCGGTCGGGCCAAAAACCTAGGACTAGTTCGCAAAAGTAGGTTTTTGGAAAATGCCAAAATTCCCGAAATTTTTCCCAGGGTGACGAGGCAATCCGAGGCATGCGTTTTGTCCGTCCCGAGCCAAGGATTCCAACGATATAAGACACTTGAGCCCACGCCTAACGGTTAAGGAGTTATGAGCCGTTTCGTACTTTTGCTCGCTGTAGCGCCCCCGTCAGGCCGATCGGGGCGTGCCTCGGTGGCGTAGGTAGTCGGTGTGAGTACCACCAGCCCTGAAAGTTTCAAGTCTCTGCGACTTACGGTTTGGTCTGCCCGATCAGTTTTAGATGGAGAATGATGCATCATGGGAAAATTAACAATAACAATAGGGTTTCAGCCCTTCAGGCTTGAACCCCTAATAAAAAGGGCATAAAAAGAGCCTTAAAAAGCCTATAAAAAAACAACGATAGGGTCTGAGAACTTGATTTTCGGGCTGCTGGTTACAAAAACTTTATCAAGCGTTTTGACATGCCCATCGGGGGGGAAACATGTCGATTTTCATATTTTCAGCTCATTTATCATGCGAATGTGGTGCTTTTTTTAACCTTTAAAACTGCAAAACCTCTACCGATGGCCCGATCTCCGTAAAAGTTTGCACGCTTCTTTGGGATAATATGGCGCACGTCCTCAGCCGATTTGGTGAAGTTTTGCGCAGAGCAGACCCTTTTTCGGTCATTTAAAGGTCGTTTTGCACAGAATAATATGGAGCATTTTCCCCCTTTATAAGAGTTGAAGCACCATTAAAGTCTGCCAGCTTCTTTAGCATCACGTGACGCATGCGCACGCTTGATTTGGTGACGCTGTATGCAAATCAGGCAGGAAGAGGGCCGCTTTCAGCCATCGAATGGGATTTTCCATAGAAATGCATCATTTTGACAGCTTTTTAGTTGCTATAGCGCCACCGAGTGGCGGTCCGCCGTGTCCTTTTTCACGCAGCCACAGAGTGAGCTCTTACATAGGCGTGCTGAGTTTGGTGACAATATCTCGTTCCGTTGACGAGTAATAGCCAATTGAGTAAAAGGGGCCCCTCCCACCTCAAACGTTTTGGCGGCCCTTAGGGACCGTGAACCCAAATTTGCACTTTTTTTTAATAATTATTGACATTCAGACTCCAGAGAATCTGGCTGCGCTGGTTTGGTTCCGGTCGGGCCAAAAACCTAGGACTAGTTCGCAAAAGTAGGTTTTTGGAAAATGCCAAAATTCCCGAAATTTTTCCCAGGGTGACGAGGCAATCCGAGGCATGCGTTTTGTCCGTCCCGAGCCAAGGATTCCAACGATATAAGACACTTGAGCCCACGCCTAACGGTTAAGGAGTTATGAGCCGTTTCGTACTTTTGCTCGCTGTAGCGCCCCCGTCAGGCCGATCGGGGCGTGCCTCGGTGGCGTAGGTAGTCGGTGTGAGTACCACCAGCCCTGAAAGTTTCAAGTCTCTGCGACTTACGGTTTGGTCTGCCCGATCAGTTTTAGATGGAGAATGATGCATCATGGGAAAATTAACAATAATAACAATAGGGTTTCAGCCCTTCAGGCTTGAACCCCTAATAAAAAGGGCATAAAAAGAGCCTTAAAAAGCCTATAAAAAAACAACGATAGGGTCTGAGAACTTGATTTTCGGGCTGCTGGTTACAAAAACTTTATCAAGCGTTTTGACATGCCCATCGGGGGGGAAACATGTCGATTTTCATATTTTCAGCTCATTTATCATGCGAATGTGGTGCTTTTTTTAACCTTTAAAACTGCAAAACCTCTACCGATGGCCCGATCTCCGTAAAAGTTTGCACGCTTCTTTGGGATAATATGGCGCACGTCCTCAGCCGATTTGGTGAAGTTTTGCGCAGAGCAGACCCTTTTTCGGTCATTTAAAGGTCGTTTTGCACAGAATAATATGGAGCATTTTCCCCCTTTATAAGAGTTGAAGCACCATTAAAGTCTGCCAGCTTCTTTAGCATCACGTGACGCATGCGCACGCTTGATTTGGTGACGCTGTATGCAAATCAGGCAGGAAGAGGGCCGCTTTCAGCCATCGAATGGGATTTTCCATAGAAATGCATCATTTTGACAGCTTTTTAGTTGCTATAGCGCCACCGAGTGGCGGTCCGCCGTGTCCTTTTTCACGCAGCCACAGAGTGAGCTCTTACATAGGCGTGCTGAGTTTGGTGACAATATCTCGTTCCGTTGACGAGTAATAGCCAATTGAGTAAAAGGGGCCCCTCCCACCTCAAACGTTTTGGCGGCCCTTAGGGACCGTGAACCCAAATTTGCACTTTTTTTTAATAATTATTGACATTCAGACTCCAGAGAATCTGGCTGCGCTGGTTTGGTTCCGGTCGGGCCAAAAACCTAGGACTAGTTCGCAAAAGTAGGTTTTTGGAAAATGCCAAAATTCCCGAAATTTTTCCCAGGGTGACGAGGCAATCCGAGGCATGCCTTTTGTCCGTCCCGAGCCAAGGATTCCAACGATATAAGACACTTGAGCCCACGCCTAACGGTTAAGGAGTTATGAGCCGTTTCGTACTTTTGCTCGCTGTAGCGCCCCCGTCAGGCCGATCGGGGCGTGCCTCGGTGGCGTAGGTAGTCGGTGTGAGTACCACCAGCCCTGAAAGTTTCAAGTCTCTGCGACTTACGGTTTGGTCTGCCCGATCAGTTTTAGATGGAGAATGATGCATCATGGGAAAATTAACAATAACAATAGGGTTTCAGCCCTTCAGGCTTGAACCCCTAATAAAAAGGGCATAAAAAGAGCCTTAAAAAGCCTATAAAAAAACAACGATAGGGTCTGAGAACTTGATTTTCGGGCTGCTGGTTACAAAAACTTTATCAAGCGTTTTGACATGCCCATCGGGGGGGAAACATGTCGATTTTCATATTTTCAGCTCATTTATCATGCGAATGTGGTGCTTTTTTTAACCTTTAAAACTGCAAAACCTCTACCGATGGCCCGATCTCCGTAAAAGTTTGCACGCTTCTTTGGGATAATATGGCGCACGTCCTCAGCCGATTTGGTGAAGTTTTGCGCAGAGCAGACCCTTTTTCGGTCATTTAAAGGTCGTTTTGCACAGAATAATATGGAGCATTTTCCCCCTTTATAAGAGTTGAAGCACCATTAAAGTCTGCCAGCTTCTTTAGCATCACGTGACGCATGCGCACGCTTGATTTGGTGACGCTGTATGCAAATCAGGCAGGAAGAGGGCCGCTTTCAGCCATCGAATGGGATTTTCCATAGAAATGCATCATTTTGACAGCTTTTTAGTTGCTATAGCGCCACCGAGTGGCGGTCCGCCGTGTCCTTTTTCACGCAGCCACAGAGTGAGCTCTTACATAGGCGTGCTGAGTTTGGTGACAATATCTCGTTCCGTTGACGAGTAATAGCCAATTGAGTAAAAGGGGCCCCTCCCACCTCAAACGTTTTGGCGGCCCTTAGGGACCGTGAACCCAAATTTGCACTTTTTTTTAATAATTATTGACATTCAGACTCCAGAGAATCTGGCTGCGCTGGTTTGGTTCCGGTCGGGCCAAAAACCTAGGACTAGTTCGCAAAAGTAGGTTTTTGGAAAATGCCAAAATTCCCGAAATTTTTCCCAGGGTGACGAGGCAATCCGAGGCATGCGTTTTGTCCGTCCCGAGCCAAGGATTCCAACGATATAAGACACTTGAGCCCACGCCTAACGGTTAAGGAGTTATGAGCCGTTTCGTACTTTTGCTCGCTGTAGCGCCCCCGTCAGGCCGATCGGGGCGTGCCTCGGTGGCGTAGGTAGTCGGTGTGAGTACCACCAGCCCTGAAAGTTTCAAGTCTCTGCGACTTACGGTTTGGTCTGCCCGATCAGTTTTAGATGGAGAATGATGCATCATGGGAAAATTAACAATAACAATAGGGTTTCAGCCCTTCAGGCTTGAACCCCTAATAATAATAAAAATCAGCACAAATACAATAGGTGTTCAGCACTTCGTGCTTGAACCCCTAATAATAAAAATCAGTACAAATACAATAGGTGTTCAGCACTTCGTGCTTGAACCCCTAATAATTAAAGCTGCGAGCAGCATTTAGCGGGGTTCAAGCCATTTAAGGTTTTTAAGCATTTGACACCTTTTGCATGAAAGGCTTTTAAGCACTGAATGAATTTGAGAGATATCAGGTGAAATGAAGTGATAAACTGACAAAATGTGATTTTAAATATTATAATAATGACTTTATAAAGTCTAAATATGAATTGATCAGGAGAGTGCAGAGAATCATACTGCTGTGGTTTGGTTCCGATCAGGCAAAAAACCTAGGACTAGTTTGCAAAACGAGGTTTTTAACATAATTGTGAATATTTAAATAAAGATTTGATTGACAGTATTGGTTATAGAGGCAAAGTTGTTCAGTATGAGAAGATCTATCATAATATATGCATATTATGTGGCTGTTTTAACCCCACCTGATTACAGAGATTCACCATAGGGAATACATGGTTTTCAAAGCTTTTTAACACTTATAGCGCCCCCTATACTCCGATCTCCATAAAACGTTGCATGTGTCTTCAACATGTTATGCCACATATACCCAACAATTTCCGTGAAGTTTTGAGTTTTCCCTTAGGATTTATAGGCTTTTGAGTGTATTTTGCCACACCTCTTTTCTAAATGGCCTTGTTATAGCCATCCAAATGCAAAAAATCTACATTTTTTTTGATAATTATTTATCTAGAGAGTCCAGAGAATTGTCCTAGACTGGTTTGGTTCTGATTGGGCAAAAAACCAGGGACTAGTTCGCAAAAGTAGGTTTTTAACATAATTGCAAATATTTATTTAATGATTTGATTGACAGCAATGGTTCTGAAGGCAAAGTTGTTCAACATGAGGAGATCTATCATATGATATGCATATTTTGCCGATGTGTGCAACGCCACGTGATTGCAGAGCCATAAAACTCGTTAGCGCCAGCTAGTGGCCGATTTCTTTCAAAATTCTTACAGACCTCTAGGACCATGAGTTAAACATGCCCACTGAGTTTTGTTCCGATCGACCTCCGTTAACCCTGTCTAATAGGTGCTCAAATTTCATTGGCCGATGGCGGCCATGTTTTTTGAGATACGCCAATGTTCTCATAGACAGACATGGTACCTTGGGCCAAGACATTGCATACCAATTTTCCAGTCAATCGGACTAGCGGTCGCGTGGTTATAGCCCTTTTTGTGTTTTTTCCATGTTATAGCGCCACCAAGTGGCCAATCGTCGCGATTTTTTTATCGTGACCAAAGACTGAGCCCATACACATGTGTACCAAGTTTGGTGAAGATATCTCATTTCTTCCTGTAGTTATAGCCTCTTTAGTAAAATAGGCTCCGCCTTAAATGTACATTTCCACGCCCCTTTTCGTTCATGAGTCAAAATTTCAACTTTTTTTTGATAATTATTGATATTCAGACTAGAGAGAACATTTTGGCACTGGTTTGGTTCTGATATGTCAAAAAACCAGGGACTAGTTCGCAAAAGTAGGTTTTTGACAAAATTCAAAATGGCGGAAAAATTTGCATACCGGAAATGAAATCGGAGATATACGTTTTGTTCGTCATGGTCTCAGCTTTCCAATGATATAAGACACTTGACCCTTAGGATGAACGGTTTAGGAGTTATGAGCCATTTCGCGTTTTTGGTTGCTGTAGCGCCACCTATTGGCCAATCTGGCTCATAATTTGATAACCTCTCCTCGATTTTTGGACTACCTATTGACAAAGTTTGAAGTCTCTAGCATTTACGGTTTGGTCTGCACGATGAGTTTTACGGCAGAATAATAATAATAATAATAATAATAATAATAATAATAATAATAATAAAAATCAGCACAAATACAATAGGTGTTCAGCACTTCGTGCTTGAACCCCTAAAAATCAGTACAAATACAATAGGTGTTCAGCACTTCGTGCTTGAACCCCTAATAATAATAAAAATCAATACAATTACAATAGGGTTTCAGCACTTCGTGCTTGAACCCCTAATAAAAATCAGCACAAATACAATAGGTGTTCAGCACTTCGTGCTTGAACCCCTAATAATAAAAATCAGTACAATTACAATAGGGTTTCAGCACTTCGTGCTTGAACCCCTAATAATAATAATAATAACTAGGACTAGTTTGCAAAACGAGGTTTTTAACATAATTGTGAATATTTAAATAAAGATTTGATTGACAGTATTGGTTATAGAGGCAAAGTTGTTCAGTATGAGAAGATCTATCATAATATATGCATATTATGTGGCTGTTTTAACGCCACCTGATTACAGAGATTCACCATAGGGAATACATGGTTTTCAAAGCTTTTTAACACTTATAGCGCCCCCTATACTCCGATCTCCATAAAACTTTGCACGTGTCTTCAACATGTTATGCCACATATACCCAATAATTTTCGTGAAGTTTTGAGTTTCCCCTTAGGATTTATAGGCTTTTGAGTGTATTTTGCCACGCCTCTTTTCTAAATGGCCCTGTTATAGCCATCTGAATGCAAGAGTTCAACTTTTTTTCAATAATTATTGACCTAGAGAGTCTATAGAATTGTCCTAGACTGGTTTGGTTCCAATTGGGTAAAAAACCAGGGACTAGTTCGCAAAAGTAGGTTTTTAACATAATTACGAAAATTTAATTAATGATTTGATTGACAGCAATGGTTCCAGAGGCAAAGTTGTTCAACATGAGGAGATCTATCATATGATATGCATATTTCATGGATATGTGCAACACCACGTGATTTCAGAGCCATAAAACTTGTTAGCGCCAACTAGTGGCCGATTTCTTTCAAAATTCTTACAGACTTCTAGGACCATGAGTCAAACATGCCCACTGAGTTTCGTTCCGATCAGCCTCCATTAACCTTGTCTAGTAGGTGCTCAAAATTCATTGGTCTATGGCGGCCATGTTTTTTGAGATACACCAATGTCCTCATACACATACATGGTAACTTGGGCCAAGACAGTGCATACCAATTTGCAGGTCAATCGGACTAGCGGTCGCGTGGTTATAGCTATTTTCATGTTTTTTCCACATTATAGCGCCACCAAGTGGTCAATCTTCACATTTTTTTTATCTTGACCTCAAAATGAGCCCATACACATGTCTACCAAGTTTGGTGAAGATATCTCATTTCCTTCTTGAGTTATAGCCTCTTTAGTAAAAAAGGCTCCGCCTTAAATGTACATTTCCACGCCCCTTTTCGTCCATGAGTCAAAATTGCAACTTTTTTTTGATAATTATTGATATTCAGACTAGACAGAACATTTTGGCACTGGTTTGGTTCCGATATGTCAAAAAACCAGGGACTAGTTTGCAAAAGTAGGTTTTTGACAAAATTCAAAATGGCGGAAAAATTTGCATGACGGAAATGAAATCGGAGATATACGTTTTGTTCGCCAAGGTCTCAGCTTTCCAATGATATAAGACACTTGAGTGTGGACCAAACGGTTTAGGAGTTATGAGCCCTTTCGCGCAATTGATTGCTATAGCGCCACCTATTGGCCAATCTGGCTCATAATTTGATAACCTTTCCTCGATTTTTGGACTACCTATTGGCCAAGTTTCAAGTCTCTAGCATTTACGGTTTGGTCTGCACGATGAGTTTTACGGCAGAATAATAATAATAATAATAATAATAATAATAATTAAAGCTGCGAGCAGCATTTAGCGGGGTTCAAGCCATTTAAGGTCTTTAAGCATTTGACACCTTTTGCATGAAAGGCTTTTAAGCACTGAATGAATTTGAGAGATATCAGGTGAAATGAAGTGATAAACTGACAAAATGTGATTTTAAATTTTATAATAGTGACTTTATAAAGTCTAAATATGAATTGATCAGGAGAGTGCAGAGAATCATACTGCTGTGGTTTGGTTCCGATCAGGCAAAAAACCTAGGACTAGTTTGCAAAACGAAGTTTTTAACATAATTGTAAATATTTAAATAAAGATTTGATTGACAGTATTGGTTATAGAGGCAAAGTTGTTCAGTATGAGAAGATCTATCATAATATATGCATATTATGTGGCTGTTTTAACCCCACCTGATTACAGAGATTCACCATAGGGAATACATGGTTTTCAAAGCTTTTTAACACTTATAGCGCCCCCTATACTCCGATCTCCATAAAACTTTGCACGTGTCTTCAACATGTTATGCCACATATACACAACAATTTTCGTGAAGTTTTGAGTTTCCCCTTAGGATTTATAGGCTGTTGAGTGTATTTTGCCACGCCTCTTTTCTAAATGGCCCTTTTATAGCCATCCAAATGCAAAAAATCTACTTTTTTTTGATAATTATTGATCTAGAGAGTCCAGAAAATTGTCCTAGACTGGTTTGGTTCTGATTGGGCAAAAAACCAGGGACTAGTTCGTGAAAGTAGGTTTTTAACATAATTGCAAATATTTATTTAACGATTTGATTGACAGCAATTGTTCTAGAGGCAAAGTTGTTCAACATGAGGAGATCTATCATATGATGTGCATATTTTGCCAATGTGTGCAACACCACGTGATTGCAGAGCCATAAAACTCGTTAGCGCCAACTAGTGGCCAATTTCTTTCAAAATTCTTACAGAACTCTAGGACCATGAGTCAAACAGGCCCACTGAGTTTCGTTTTGATCTACCTCCGTTAACCCTGTCTAATAGGTGCTCAAATTTCATTGGCCGATGGCGGCCATGTTTTTTGAGATACGCCAATGTTCTCATAGACAGACATGGGACCTTGGGCCAAGACACTGCATACCAATTTTCCAGTCAATCGGACTAGCGGTCGCGTGGTTATAGCCTTTTTTGTGTTTTTTCCATGTTATAGCGCCACCAAGTGGCCAATCGTCGCGATTTTTTTATCGTGACCAAAGACTGAGCCCATAAACATGTGTTCCAAGTTTGATGAAGATATCTCATTTCTTGCTGGAGTTATAGCCTCTTTATTAAAATAGGCTCCGCCTTAAATGTACATTTCCACGCCCCTTTACGTTCATGAGTCAAAATTTCAACTTTTTTTTGATAATTATTGATATTCAGACTAGAGAGAACATTTTGGCACTGGTTTGGTTCCGATATGTCAAAAAACCAGGGACTAGTTCGCAAAAGTAGGTTTTTGACAAAATTCAAAATGGCGGAAAAATTTGCATACCGGAAATGAAATCGGAGATATACGTTTTGTTCGCCAAGGTCTCAGCTTTCCAATGATATAAGACACTTGACCCTTAGGACAAACGATTTAAGAGTTATGAGCCATTTCGCGTTTTTGGTTGCTGTAGCGCCACCTATTGGCCAATCTGGCTCATAATTTGATAACCTCTCCTCGATTTTTGGACTACCTATTGACAAAGTTTGAAGTCTCTAGCATTTACGGTTTGGTCTGCACGATGAGTTTTACGGCAGAATAATAATAATAATAATAATTAAAGCTGCGAGCAGCATTTAGCGGGGTTCAAGCCATTTAAGGTCTTTAAGCATTTGACAACTTTTGCATGAAAGGCTTTTAAGCACTGAATGAATTTGAGAGATATCAGGTGAAATGAAGTGATAAACTGACAAAATGTGATTTTAAATTTTATAATAGTGACTTTATAAAGTCTAAATATGAATTGATCAGGAGAGTGCAGAGAATCATACTGCTGTGGTTTGGTTCCGATCAGGCAAAAAACCTAGGACTAGTTTGCAAAACGAGGTTTTTAACATAATTGTGAATATTTAAATAAATATTTGATTGACAGTATTGGTTATAGAGGCAAAGTTGTTCAGTATGAGAAGATCTATCATAATATATGCATATTATGTGGCTGTTTTAACCCCACCTGATTACAGAGATTCACCATAGGGAATACATGGTTTTCAAAGCTTTTTAACACTTATAGCGCCCCCTATACTCCGATCTCCATAAAACTTTACACGTGTCTTCAACATGTTATGCCACATATACACAACAATTTTCGTGAAGTTTTGAGTTTCCCCTTAGGATTTATAGGCTGTTGAGTGTATTTTGCCACGCCTCTTTTCTAAATGGCCCTGTTATAGCCATCCAAATGCAAAAAATCTACTTTTTTTTGATAATTATTGATCTAGAGAGTCCAGAGAATTGTCCTAGACTGGTTTGGTTCTGATTGGGCAAAAAACCAGGGACTAGTTCGCGAAAGTAGGTTTTTAACATAATTGCAAATATTTATTTAACGATTTGATTGACAGCAATGGTTCTAGAGGCAAAGTTGTTCATCATGAGGAGATCTATCATATGATGTGCATATTTTGCCAATGTGTGCAACACCACGTGATTGCAGAGCCATAAAACTCGTTAGCGCCAACTAGTGGCCAATTTCTTTCAAAATTCTTACAGTCCTCTAGGACCATGAGTCAAACAGGCCCACTGAGTTTCGTTTTGATCTACCTCCGTTAACCCTGTCTAATAGGTGCTCAAATTTCATTGGTCGATGGCGGCCATGTTTTTTGAGATACGCCAATGTTCTCATAGACGGACATGGGACCTTGGGCCAAGACACTGCACACCAATTTTCCAGTCAATCGGACTAGCGGTCGCGTGGTTATAGCCTTTTTTGTGTTTTTTCCATGTTATAGCGCCACCAAGTGGCCAATCGTCGCGATTTTTTTATCGTGACCAAAGACTGAGCCCATAAACATGTGTACCAAGTTTGATGAAGATATCTCATTTCTTGCTGGAGTTATAGCCTCTTTATTAAAATAGGCTCCGCCTTAAATGTACATTTCCACGCCCCTTTACGTTCATGAGTCAAAATTTCAACTTTTTTTTGATAATTATTGATATTCAGACTAGAGAGAACATTTTGGCACTGGTTTGGTTCTGATATGTCAAAAAAACAGGGACTAGTTCGCAAAAGTAGGTTTTTGACAAAATTCAAAATGGCGGAAAAATTTGCATACCGGAAATGAAATCGGAGATATACGTTTTGTTCGTCATGGTCTCAGCTTTCCAATGATATAAGACACTTGACCCTTAGGATGAACGATTTAAGAGTTATGAGCCATTTTGCGTTTTTGGTTGCTGTAGCGCCACCTATTGGCCAATCTGGCTCATAATTTGATAACCTCTCCTCGATTTTTGGACTACCTATTGACAAAGTTTGAAGTCTCTAGCATTTACGGTTTGGTCTGCACGATGAGTTTTACGGCAGAATAATAATAATAATAATAATTAAAGCTGCGAGCAGCATTTAGCGGGGTTCAAGCCATTTAAGGTTTTTAAGCATTTGACACCTTTTGCATGAAAGGCTTTTGAGCACTGAATGAATTTGAGAGATATCAGGTGAAATGAAGTGATAAACTGACAAAATGTGATTTTAAATATTATAATAATGACTTTATAAAGTCTAAATATGAATTGATCAGGAGAGTGCAGAGAATCATACTGCTGTGGTTTGGTTCCGATCAGGCAAAAAACCTAGGACTAGTTTGCAAAACGAGGTTTTTAACATAATTGTGAATATTTAAATAAAGATTTGATTGACAGTATTGGTTATAGAGGCAAAGTTGTTCAGTATGAGAAGATCTATCATAATATATGCATATTATGTGGCTGTTTTAACCCCACCTGATTACACAGATTCACCATAGGGAATACATGGTTTTCAAAGCTTTTTAACACTTATAGCGCCCCCTATACTCCGATCTCCATAAAACTTTGCATGTGTCTTCAACATGTTATGCCACATATACCCAACAATTTCCGTGAAGTTTTGAGTTTTCCCTTAGGATTTATAGGCTTTTGAGTGTATTTTGCCAAGCCTCTTTTCTAAATGGCCCTGTTATAGCCATCCAAATGCAAAAAATCAACTTTTTTTGATAATTATTGATCTAGAGAGTCCAGAGAATTGTCCTAGACTGGTTTGGTTCTGATTGGGCAAAAAACCAGGGACTAGTTCGCAAAAGTAGGTTTATAACATAATTGCAAATATTTATTTAATGATTTGATTGACAGCAATGGTTCTGGAGGCAAAGTTGTTCAACATGAGGAGATCTATCATATGATATGCATATTTTGCCGATGTGTGCAACGCCACGTGATTGCAGAGCCATAAAACTCGTTAGCGCCAGCTAGTGGCCGATTTCTTTCAAAATTCTTACAGACCTCTAGGACCATGAGTTAAACATGCCCACTGAGTTTTGTTCCGATCGACCTCCGTTAACCCTGTCTAATAGGTGCTCAAATTTCATTGGCCGATGGCGGCCATGTTTTTTGAGATACGCCAATGTTCTCATAGACAGACATGGTACCTTGGGCCAAGACATTGCATACCAATTTTCCAGTCAATCGGACTAGCGGTCGCGTGGTTATAGCCCTTTTTGTGTTTTTTCCATGTTATAGCGCCACCAAGTGGCCAATCGTCGCGATTTTTTTATCGTGACCAAAGACTGAGCCCATAAACATGTGTACCAAGTTTGGTGAAGATATCTCATTTCTTGCTGTAGTTATAGCCTCTTTAGTAAAATAGGCTCCGCCTTAAATGTACATTTCCACGCCCCTTTTCGTTCATGAGTCAAAATTTCAACTTTTTTTTGATAATTATTGATATTCAGACTAGAGAGAACATTTTGGCACTGGTTTGGTTCCGATATGTCAAAAAACCAGGGACTAGTTCGCAAAAGTAGGTTTTTGACAAAATTCAAAATGGCGGAAAAATTTGCATACCGGAAATGAAATCGGAGATATACGTTTTGTTCGTCATGGTCTCAGCTTTCCAATGATATAAGACACTTGACCCTTAGAAGCAACGGTTTAGGAGTTATGAGCCATTTCGCGTTTTTGGTTGCTGTAGCGCCACCTATTGGCCAATCTGGCTCATAATTTGATAACCTCTCCTCGATTTTTGGACTACCTATTGACAAAGTTTGAAGTCTCTAGCATTTACGGTTTGGTCTGCACGATGAGTTTTACGGCAGAATAATAATAATAATAAAAATCAGTACAATTACAATAGGGTTTCAGCATTTCATGCTTGAACCCCTAATAATAATAATAATAATAATAAAAATCAGCACAAATACAATAGGTGTTCAGCACTTCGTGCTTGAACCCCTAATAATAATAATAATAAAAATCAGCACAAATACAATAGGTGTTCAGCACTTCGTGCTTGAACCCCTAATAATAATTAAAGCTGCGAGCAGCATTTAGCGGGGTTCAAGCCATTTAAGGTCTTTAAGCATTTGACACCTTTTGCATGAAAGGTTTTTAAGCACTGAATGAATTTGAGAGATATCAGGTGAAATGAAATGATTAACTGACAAAATATGATTATAAATATTATAGTAGTGACTTTATAAAGTCTAAATATGAATTATAGAACAATATTAATCAATTGTATGACAAAATTACTATTTTACTTAGCTAACATGATAAACATGTTGCTAGGTGGTTGCTAGGTTGTTCTTGATGGTTGTTATGGTGTTGCTAGGCAGTTGTTAGCTGTCACAGATGGTTACTATAATGTTTATAGAGTTCTTACTATGTTATTTGCCTGATTTAACACTTAGCTAATCACTGCTAGCATGTGTAGCATGTTGGAAGTGCTGTTTGCTAGCATGACAAACAGACAGACAGAGACACACACACACACACACACACACACACACACACACACACACACACACACACACACACACACACACACCACCTATTTTTGTGAAGTTTTGAGTTTTCGTTCAGGATTAATATGCTTTTTAGCATGTTTTACCACACCTATTCTCTAAATGATCCTGTTATATCTACCCAAAGTGTAAAAGTCAACACGTTTTTGATAACTATTGATCTGGAGAGTCCAGAGAATCATACTGCTGTGGTTTGGTTCCGATCAGGCAAGAAAAACCAAGGACTAGTTTGCAAAACGAGGTTTTTAACATAATTGTGAATATTTAAATAAAGATTTGATTGACAGTATTGGTTATAGAGGCAAAGTAGTTCACTATGAGAAGATCTATCATAATATATGCATATTATGTGGCTGTTTTAACCCCACCTGATTACAGAGATGGAAAATACCATTTACAGCCAATACAGGCAATTCACCATAGGAATACATGGTTTTCAAAGCTTTTTAACACTTATAGCGCCCCCTATATTCCGATCTCCATAAAACTTTGCATGTGTCTTCAACATGTTATGCCACATATACCCAAAAATTTCCGTGAAGTTTTGAGTTTTCCCTTAGGATTTATAGGCTTTTGAGTGTATTTTGCCACGCCTCTTTTCTAAATGGCCCTGTTATAGCCATCCAAATGCAAAAGTTCAACTTTTTTTCAATAATTATTGACCTGGAGTGTCTATAGAATTGTCCTAGACTGGTTTGGTTCCAATTGGGTAAAAAACCAGGGACTAGTTCGCAAAAGTAGGTTTTTAAAATAATTACGAAAATTTAATTAATGATTTTATTGACAGCAATGGTTCTAGAGGCAAAGTTGTTCATCATGAGGAGATCTATCATATGATATGCATATTTCATGGATATGTGCAACACCACGTGATTTCAGAGCCATAAAACTCGTTAGCGCCAACTAGTGGCCGATATCTTTCAAAATTCTTACACACCTCTAGAACCATGAGTCAAACATGCCAACTGAGTTTCGTTCTGATCAACCTCCATTAACCTTGTCTAATAGGTGCTCAAAATTCATTGGTCTATGACGGCCATGTTTTTTGAGATACACCAATGTCCTCATATACATACATGGTAGCTTGGGCCAAGACACGGCATACCAATTTTCAGGTCAATCAGACTAGCGGTCGCGTGGTTATAGCTATTATCATGTTTTTTCCACATTATAGCGCCACCAAGTGGTCAATCTTCACGTTTTTTTTTATCGTGACCTCAGAATGAGTCCATACACATGTGTACCAAGTTTGGTGAAGATATCTCATTTCCTTCTTGTGTTATAGCCTCTTTAGTAAAATAGGCTCCGCCTTAAATGTACATTTCCACGCCCCTTTTCGTTCATGAGTCAAAATTTCAACATATTTTTGATAATTATTGATATTCAGACCAGACAGAACATTTTGGCACTGGTTTGGTTCTGATATGTCAAAAAACCAGGGACTAGTTTGCAAAAGTAGGTTTTTGACAAAATTCAAAATGGCGGAAAAATTTGCATACCGGAAATAAAATACCTCCTATGTTTTTTGTTCGGCTTGAGCCAAGGATTCCAATGATGTAAGACACTTGATTGTGCGACAATGGGTTTTTGAGATATAAGCAAAATAGTGACTTTTTTTTGTTTTTTGCGCTATAGCGCCACCTATTGGCCAATCTGGTTCATAATTTGAGAACCTCTCCTCGATTTTTGGACTACCTTTTGACAAAGTTTCAAGTCTCTAGGCCTTACGGTTTGGTCTGCACGATGAGTTTTACGGCAGAATAATAATAATAAATATAGCTGCGAGCAGCAATTAGCGGGGTTCAAGCGACTTAAGGCATTTAAGCATTTGAGGCGTTTTGCATTTAAGGCTCTAAAGCAGTAAAATAATTAAATCTGGGAGCTCAGGTGAAATGAAGTGATACATTGACAAAATGTCATTGCAAATGTTAAAATAGGGACTTTATAAAGACTGAATTTGAATTGTGCTTGCAATGGCAAAACGTGTGGCCCGGTTGGTACCCTACACTGATGATATGTTTTTAGCAAAAATGCTAAACGATTAGCATGTTTTTAACATACTGGTAACACAATTATCATGTTTACTAACATGTTTGGTAACACAATTAGCATGTTGCTAGTATGATGCTAACACGATAAGCATGTCTTTAACATGATGCTTACACGATTAGCATGTTGTTAGGTGGTTGCTAGGGTATTCTGGGTGGTTGCTAAGGTATTTTGGGGGGTTGCTAGGGTGTTGCTAGGCAGTTGCTAAGGTTATCTGAGTGGCTGGTAGGGTGTTGTTAGGCCGTTGCTTCAACCAGTAGGTGACAGCAGAGGACAAGTAATTGGCTCAATTTCACTTTTTAAAGCAGCACTAGGTAACTTTTCAACCTTCATAATATATTTTTTAAGACTCTTGTGATGATAAATCGATTTACAATAGGTTGAATGACACGTCTGCCATAGCCTGATGGGGTCTGTATCGTTTTTAATCGTACTTTTAAACTTCGGGTTTCGGGTAGTAACCCGAGAACAAAAAGAACTACAAAACTCGACTGCTTTACGGCATATACGTCACTTCCACCAACACACACACTTCCTTACATTCGGACGTGCGAGCCCAACTTTGTTCGTCGGATAATATAGTCATGTCCGAAGCAGCACAGACACATAAGAAATAAAAGGTTTTGTTGGAGGAAAGCAATAAGAGGAAACGAAAAAGTGATTAAAGGCAGGACGAGGATCAAAATGTGACCAGCGTTTGCTCGTCGGCGTGAGCTGAAGGAGGCGTGCCCGACCGATGCTGTCCTGCTTGTTATGGTGATTACCGACCACTCAAACATTGAACTGAAGTATCATAGATTCTGTAAAACTCTAACCAATAGACTACTATAATGACGCTGGCTTGTAAACGTGAGCATCGTGATTATTTGGCGTTTGAAAAAACTAAAACCCATGAAATTATATTCATATGACATGCTGAAGCATATGCCACTGACTGTAACGTTACCTGGGATGAAGACATTTTACTCGCGACGCCAGAAGAACTCGAAATCCTCTTGCAGTGTTCAGGGGAACTGTTAGTGCTGCACCGACCCGAGGGACGCTTTTATGAAGTTATTTGGCCCGCACCGCACCACTGTATATATTTTTACAACCTGCCGCGCACCCGCGACCATTAAATAGACATACGGGGTCCGCGGGTTATGAGACGAGCCACGCATCACTAGTTCAGGGCTTTCAGGATTGTCATGTCAACAAATGCACGCGCGATGGCATCCCCTGTTGTAGGATTACAGAGCTTACGACAGTAGTTGAGGACATTATTTTTTCCAAACTGTAGGGGGACCCCGAGAGCAAAAGTAGCCAAGTGGGGCTTTAATGGCAGAGAATCACTGATTAAACCACTCATCAACCACTCATCAAAATTAACTAATTTTAATTTTAAATGTCTGTTTTTCATTTAATGGGCACATTTTTCAAGTGAATGCCTTCAAACGTGCTTAACTCACATACACATGTTGTTAAAGATATAGATATTTGAAATAAATGATAGGTAACAAATTGCTTATTCCATGTTTTCCCCTTTAATTTCAGGTGTTATTTTAATTGTAATGTAATATTATTGTAAAAAAATACATCAAACTGGTAAACATGACAACATTTTATTTGCAATGTTATTATGATTTCATAAGGTTTATTTATATGCTTTGTGAGCAGAATGAACCAATGAGTGGTCTTCTGCTGCCCTCTGGTTGTTTTGTAATTATAATTGTAAGGAATATAATAGGCAAATCAAGTCATTTAAACTCATTTAAAGTTTAATTTTGTTGCAGATATATTTGAAATAAATGATTTTGACAAAATGTGATTGTAAATATTGTAATAGTGACTTTATAATGTCTTAATAGGAATTATAGAACATGATAAGTAAATAGTATTACAAAATGAGTAGTTAAGCCAGCAGGTGGCAGCAGAGCACCACTCATTGGCTCATTTTCATTTTAAATGTCTGTTTTTCATTTAATGGGCACATGTTCCAAGTTAATGTCATCAAACATGCTTTAGTCACATGCACATGTTGTTTAAGATATATATATTTGAAATAAATGATAGGTAACATATTGCTTATTCCAGGTTTTGTTCTTTAAAGGTCCACTGAAATCCAAATGTAAGTTTTTTTAGCTTTTAGTATGACTGTGTTAGCCTTAAAGTTATGAATAAGATGGTATGTTCCAAAACTATGACAAATTTTGCATTTAGGATATATAAGCATTCAAAATTTACAGTCTCTCACTTACGTAAAAATGAATCTCAGATTTTGGTGACATCATTGCAGACTTCACTTTTTCGTCAAATCTTCTGTCCAATCAGAATGCGGTGTAGAATCTAAAGCCCGCCCCCTACACTGCTGAAGCTGAAATCGGTCAGTTAACACACATTTACTAACTTCTACATGGTGAAAGGCAGATAGTGTAATATATATGTGATAGGAAACGATTCAGTGTAAATATCCTTTCATTTGAGGCGAGTAAAGTCTGTTTTCACGTTAGTTTCACACAACGCGGCGGCGCAAACACCACAACACCTCTGGTCTAAATTTAGACTACAGACAGAGAGTGCAGTGCGGATCATATGCGTGAGTCCGCGCTGACAACAAACATATAGACCCATTTGAATTCTGCACAGAATGCTTCATTTCAAGGCGACGTGGAGGAGATTATGATGGTAAACAGTGTTAGAGGAAACTGGCTTTACCAAACAGAGAGAGAAGGTCTGCTCTTGTGTTGTAGTCAAACTGTATATTAAAAGAAACGCTATTGGCTGTTTCAAAAAAGGGCAGGAGCTGCTAACAGCGGGAGCCGTTTCAGGGGAAATCACGTCAACACATTGAATAATGGGGCGTGTTTCAAGGCACTTCAGTGGGCCTTTAATTTCAGGTGTTATTTTAATTGTAATTTAATATTATTGTAAAAAAAAACATGCATGAAAGTGGTTAACATTGACAACATTTTATTTGCAATGTTATTATGATTTCATAAGGTTTATATATATGCTTTGTGAGCAGAATGAATCAATGAGTGGTCTTCTGCTGCCCTTTGGTGGTTTTGTAATTGTAATTGTAAGGAATATATAATAGGATCATTTACAAGCTAACTTATTTAAATTTTAATTTTGTTGCAGATATATTTGAAATAAATTATTTTGACGAAAAGTGATTGTAAGTATTGTAATAGTGACTTTATAATGTCTAAATAGGAACATGATAAGTACATACTATGAGAAAATCAGTAGTTAAGCCAGCAGGTGGCAGCAGAGCACCACTCATTGGCTCATTTTCATTTTAAATGTCTGTTTTTTATTTAATGGACAGATTTATATAATATACCTTATTGAACAGGTTGAGCAGAGCTTCTTGTTTGGGTAATGTAGTTGCTTTCATTGCCTTTCTGTCCCAGTATTAGTAGTCAGATCTGGAGATCAGTTTGGTAGGATATAAAAGAGAGAAAGATTTGACCAACAAAGCAACATATGTACATTATTTGTTTCAAGATTTAATAATCAATTTTAAATAAAGAAATTTGTAAAACTTAAAAGTTTGGTTGTATGTATGTATGTGTGTGTGTATATATATATATATATATATATATATATATATATATATATATATATATATATATATATATATATATATAATATGTGTGTGTAACAGTGAATTGGTGATAGGGTCGTGAGGGGCCAAGAGTCATTGATGCACGTGGGGAGCGAAGGTTGGCACGTGTGGTCCGATTAAACAGATGAGCTATTGGAGCTCAAATTGCTAAATGAGCTATTGGAGCTCAAATTGAACTTAAAGCTAGTTATGATAGAAAGGTGTCAGAATGCACAGAGCATCTCTGGTGGTTGTGTATGAGGCGGCATAGCCGATGACCAGTCAGGGTGCCCATGCTGACGCTGCCGAAAGCACCAACAGTGGCACGTGGGCATCAGAACTGGACCACAGAGCAATGGAAGAAGGTGGCCTGGTCTGAGAAATCACGTGTTCTTTTACAACACATGGATAGCTGTGTGTGTGTGCGTGGCTTACCTGGGGAACACATGACCCCAGGATGCACTATGGGAAGAACGCGAGCCAGTGGAGGCAGTTTGATGGTTTGGGCAATGTTTTGCTGGGAAACCTTGGGTCCTGCCATTTATGTGGATGTTACTGTAAGATGCACTATGTACCTAAGTATTGTTGAGTCCATGTGGAAACTTTGATGGAAATGGTATTCCTTGGTAGTTGTGGGTGTTTCAGCAGGATAATGTTCCTGAAACAATTAAGCACAAATGGTTTAGGAATTTTCTTTATGTTTTGTTTGTTTTTTCAACTAAAGGATTAGATTTGTGGTTGGGTAATTAGGCCAAAATATGTAAAATATGAAAGAATGATGTGTATAAGGAATTTATATATAATTTTGTTCATTATAGATTCAAAAGTGGTTTAATTAGCATACAAGATTTAATGTTGAGTTATGCCGCCTTCACGTGCTATCGGAATTTGGTTTACCTCTTTCTGTAGTCGTGTTTATGAGGTCATATTGGCAACACAAAAGATTTTATCGTCTCTTTTGACCTGAAGTTCGCATGTAATCGTAGCACTTCTGTCATTTTGGAGAACACAGAGAAAGGGCCACCGTTTGTTATTCCCTACGTCACCACCACACAGCTCATTTTTTCATATCATTCCAATTGTGAAATGTAAGAGCATTCAGGTATAGTTTTGTACCCAGGATACTTGTATTTACGATGATTTAGAGAGAACGTGAATGCATACCATACTTACGAGAATGATTCTTTGAACGAAATTGGGAGCTGTCCTCAGTCGCTTGGAAATGACGTCAGAAGGAGACGAAGTTTTGAGTGTAATTGGTTTAAATCGGTTTAAATCCGATAGTGTTGTGTAAGTTGCGTTAACATCAAAAGTAAATTTAGCGTAAAATTCGCATATATGTCGTGTAGTTTGACGCTTGAATATTTGTTATTCGTTTGTGCGAATAAAGCATGATCCCCAGATAAATCGAGCGTCTGAAATAGACGTTGTCCGGATACGAATACTTTCGCCTGTTTTGCGGTCAAGTTCAGATTTGCCAAGGACAGTTGTGTGGTGCTCTGTTAATAAAACGTAGTGTTTTGATAGTGAATGTTTGGTCTGTCTCAGTGTGGGTATAATATAGTCACGAAACACAATTTTTCGTATTTGCATTTTTATTAAGACTCACATGTAGGAATGGCAGTGTATGATTATCAATGTAATAAAATTAGGCTAATGTGATAAAACACAACGATTTGTTTTAAATGTTAGTTTATGTGCTTAATCGCCTTTATAAAATTGAAATTAATAAGATGAATATAATAGGCTACAATAGGCCTATAATAAAGCAAACAAGTCAGCGTTAGGAATGTCGAGTCGGACTCGAGGGATTTAATAATAATCCTTAAATAGCAATACTCAAAATAAATTATACAATAGTATGAGTAATAAAACGGGGAAAATCAGTTGGTGTCCCTTTGATAAGTTGCGCCCGTAGTATTTGCTTATTTCGAGTAGCCCCGGCCGGGACGGTCCTGTTTTGGAGTTATGTGATGTTATGATAGTAGGCCTAATATTTATATTTATTTTTATAATATATGACTACTGGTTTAATCTTGTCATAAATGTATGATAGGTTATTCAGAACATTATTTATTAAAATTTTAAGTAAGAATTAGTTTGAAGAGTATTTTGTAAATATTTTTATTTGATTTAGTAGGATATGGCTAGTGTATTTATGACATTAATACTTTTTGTGATACAGTTGAGAGGGACGTTATTTTTTCGAAAAGGTTTAATTCAGTAACTATCGCAGTTTTAATTGAAATCGATCAAATAGAAATAGAAAATATTTTAAATGAATCTTGGGTAGGGTATTTTTAAGTATTATTTTTCTTAAGCTGTGAGCAACCAATTGCACTTTAAATAGTGTATGTCTGAAAAAGATGTGTAGTGTAGGCCTATAATGTGTTAAGTGTGTAAGTAATGTGTTACGAGGAGTTAAAAATAACAAGAACAGTTTATTAAACAAGAGTAGCAATACAATGGTTTAACAATAACACTGTGAATGGCACATAAATGAAATTGAAAATGAAAGAACTAGGCAATAACAACAACAACTTAAAATTAAGCTATTTAAAATAGAACAAAACAAATTGAAGTAGCCTAGTTAACTGAAACGTACATTTGTAAACTTTACTTCAATAATTGTCCATAGGCTATTAGAACAGTTTTTAACATTATAGTTTTGAACAATTGAGGTTATGAACAAAGATTTCTGTGAACTTTGCTATGGTTCTGTCATAGCAAATTTGACGTTTGTGGTGAGGATTCGGCTGGAGTTGCACATTGCGCTGGAGTTGCAGGTTGTAATGGAGATGCACATTGCGCTGGAGTTGCAGGTTGTAATGGAGATGCACATTGCGCTGGAGTTGCAGGTTGTAACGGAGTTGCACATTGCGCTGGAGTTGCAGGTTGTAACGGAGATGCACATTGCGCTGGATTTGCAGAAATCGACGAAGTTGCAGCTTCGCTTGGGAGTTTGCGAATTGCAATTACGTTAGAGTTTTGAATATCCAGTTGTAACAATCCACATTCCAAGAAATACTCCTCCATGTCCTGTCCATCTTCTAAGAGGTTTCTGAGCTCAAGGTTGGTAACAAAGGTTTGCAGAACAGAATTGTTTATGGTTAAGGTGTTCTCGCCGAAATCTCCGAAAATGGTTATATGTGCAGTAGCCGTTGCCTTGTACATCTCAGTTTTTTGGAGCATTTTGCATTTTTGGCAGCGATGGAATTTGTTTTTTGGTTGAAAGTCAATCTGCCAAAATTTGCAGTTCCCGCAGCTGCGGGACACAGCCACCTCGGCTCGGTTAATGACTCCGGTGATAGAGCAGACCGGGTCTTCTTTAATTTCGCAAGGAGCTATTTCTCCCAGTCCAGACAAGGGGTTTACGGCTTCAATTTGCGTTTCTTTAGTTGTTGTTAAAAAGAGTTCTCCATTAAATTCACGGGTGCTTAAAGAGCTGAATTGGTAGGTTTTACCGTATGACAAAAGTCGAACTTGACCCTCCCACAGCTGAAGCCTAATTCGGCCGGTGACGTCCTCCACTTGAGCGCTTTGGGTTTCCAGGTTCCTCCCTTGAAATTCCACAGTTTCTGTTCCCATGGTCAGGTGCACTATACGTGCAGTCAGTACACCAACCTGCCAAAATATAAACAAGAAAAATCGTTAAGTGAAATAGCAGATGAAATACAATAGCTATTCTTTTAAAATAATATAAGATATTTGAGAACTTACATGTTGCCTTTGTGTCATTTTTTTGATCTCTTGGATGGTTCGTCTGCATTTATTTGGAGGCTGTTTGAAGGGAAACTGGACATCGTTGATCACAGTCAGGTCGGTCCTTCGACCGCATAAAATGTCCAGTCCTTGACCCGAACGACCTAAGAAAAAGAGATAATGCAATAACACATACAATGTGTAAGAAAAAAATGGCCTATGTAGGCTAAAAAAATCATAGTAAGCTGATTAAATACTTACTCGGTTCTTTGGAGATCCCGTTCAATTTTACCGGAGTTTTGCAGTTTTCCGCTCGAAGAAATATATTTCTTTTGTCTACGCAAAACACTGCTACTTGATGGAAGTCATCGCGACTCACTTGTATTATTGCGTTAAAATATTTTGTCTTTTTTAATGCCGATTGTTTAATTATCGACACATTGTGGATGTACCCTGTTATGCTCGTCTCCTCGTCCAGTCTGAGTTTTTTGGGGTCGGATGCCATGATGACCGATCAGTAGTCAAATGTGGTGTGTGTGAATTTTAAACACCTTTTATAACCTACGGTCATCAGAAGTCAGACAAGACTAGACAGACCAATTAGACAGGTGTCGAGTGCAGAAGAGTTCAGTGAAGGGACAAACAGTCGTGTCAAAAGTCAAACATAGGTTATTAGAAATACTGTGTATGATGTATATGTGTGTATGAATATATAGGCTACTAGGCTATATTTTAAATTTTAATGATGTTTGTATAATCTTTTTGATCATTATTATAATCAGGTGTGGAGATGTTGTATAGAATCTTTTGTTATGATAGTTCTTGTATGAAATAAAACATATTTTATTTTTATTATTATGAAGTTAGGTTATTTACTGCAGGATAGAAATATTGGAAAATTATATTTTAGTTAAAGACTGTTCATGTCCAAAATAGGCTAATGTAAACGTCACTATATGAAAGGTAAGCTAAAGAAATAAAATAATTGTGATAGAGTTTGTTTGATTATCAAAGAAATTAAAATTATGAGTTTTATTTTATTATTATTATTTTTTTTTAAATCGTTATATTTTGTGTAAGTTTCTGTAGGAATTTTAAAATGAAGCGATATTGTGTTTATTAACTTAGGCTACGTGATGTGCAGTTCTTGCAACAGGTGTTGTAGAGCCTTTGTGATAGTTTTGTTTGATATATGGTATTTTACAGACAGCTAATTTTTTACCCATGCATATAGGCAACGTTTGTCCTGTGTAGACCACTTGGTCACATGTTCAACTGTCTGTTCAGACTGTTAATTAGCCTTCTCTGCAGTTGTGACATCGGTATAATTTTTGTTAATTTATTCAGACATAAATCTTTATTACAAATTGAACGGTGTGTAACTGTGTATAAAATTGTGTTGTGTTATGTTAACGTGCATTAATATGGAATATTGTAGTCGTTCGAATGTATTTTTATTGCGTGTTTTGAGAAAGTAGTCTATAAAGTCTTAAATATTTGTAGTTTTATATGGAACGTAGGAGTCCTGTAGGCCTATGTATAGTTTTTATATGAATTTATAATTTATCCAAAACAATGAAAAGTGAAATTAATTTTAAGGATACATTAATTAATTAATAAGAATGAAAAATATGGTAGCCTAAAGAAGTTTAAAATATATAATGTAAAAGTATGTGTTTAATTAGTGCTGTTTAATTTGGAGAGAGGATTGAGATTTCTTTGAACTCCTGAGGTATTGATAGCTGTCTAGACTGTTAGTTTTCTTTTTCATGCAGGTGCTCATTAAAGAATGTGCACCTGCATGCGGAACGAAAGAGTACTTGTTTGGACCGTGTCACCCGGACGATTTTTCAGGCCACATATGAAACGTCAACACTTACAAGAACGGTGTGAGATCTTTGAGTTTGCTTGAATCGTTATATAAAATGTCAAGAATATTTGTTGTATTGAAAGTTTATGCAATTGTGCAACAAATATAATTGTTGTGTTTTTGTAACAATGTTTGGTGTCTTATCAACAAAATTAGAATTGGTACTAAAATTACGCATTACATGAATCGTGAGTTAAGTGCTATAGATGGTAATCAGTGTTACAAACATTGTTGTGTGATGATAACAAGTTTATGGTAAGTAGTGTTTTCATTCTAACTTTTTGTAATTTGTGTTTCTTTTTATAGAAACTATGCACCTAGAACGTGATTATGTCAGGCATTGTTAACTGTGGTGTTGACACAACACATCTTTTAAATGATCCAGCAGTGGAAGTCTTGAGTCAGGCCATGGACCAGAAGTGCTACACTGGCATCGGTTTTCGAGATTTCCATTGAGGACTGGTTTTGCCCTGTTTGTGAGATGGAATGTGGTGCTGTGATCATTGATGATTCCATCTTTTGGTATGTGCAGTCCACCTCAGGTAAAAGTGCTGTTAATGTTTTCTTTGTGCTTCTCTTATCAATGTCTATTCTCAGACAGTGGCGATTCTGATTGGTAATTGAGCTGTTGAGCTGCACGCAGAGGTGAATGGCATCAGGCTATGGCAGATGGTGATTATGAAGACTGAGTTCAAGAGACTGATTGGGATGGTATGCAGCAGTTGACTTGTTATGAGGATGATTGTGTCTGAACTGCTTCCAATGTACACTCTAAAAAGAGATGTGTTAAAAATGACATGTTCTGTCAGTTTTAACACATGTCTGTATGCTCAGAGACAACATGTTGTGTCAAATTTAACACAATAAATGTGTCATTATAACTGACATATTGTGTCAGGTAATGACATATTCAGGCCTTGAAGTTGTCAGTAGATCTATATATTATACAGATTATTTTGATGTATAAACATAAGTGACAGTGTATAGCTTAAAATATATATAAAGTCATTTTAAATATGCATTTTTTGTTATTTTAAGTAGTTTTTGTATATTTGTATTTTTTTGTTTTGCATTTTATTTCTGCTGTGGGTTATTTCTAATACATGTGGCATTGTATAATAAATATTGTTGTGTTGTGACCATTGTTGGTAGATTTGTCCATGCTGATGGCTGTGCACTAGAGTTGGATTGTAGCTGTGTTGAAGAACATCTACTTATTTTAACCAGATGTGTGGTAAGTAATTTCAAAGTCCCTTTAAAACTTGTCATTGCACTCAGTGGTCATCTTTGAAATTCTGCTTGGCCATGAAAGTGGAGTTGCCATCAGTTTCAATAGAGAAACATCTAATTAGTTTATAAATGTTGGACATATGTGTAACGCTTTATTGTAATGTACTGTGAATAACATAAAGATTTGTTAAGCTGTACTGTAGCCATACTTAAGTCATGGGTTGTTTTACAGGCAAAGCAAGAACAGATAGAACATGTAAAATGTTTACTTTCAATACAATGTAAGTAGTTTTGAATAAAAGTCTGTGAAAAATGCATGTATGTAAATGAAAACATGGGGTGAAACTCCTGCAGGTTTGAGATGAAATTAGGGTGTGTAATTCATGACAGCATTTTTGAGTGAGCTACGTTATTGAATGTGTGAATTATAAAAAAATGTCATACAGATACTAATTGTGTTTTTCAATTTACAGCTGTGGTTGTGCTGTCCTCAATATCAGGATGTTGTTTGTGACTGCTTATTTTGCGGCATACAGCACTTGCATTTCTCACAGTTCACGGCATGTTTTCTCAAATTTGGCACTGGAGGTTGAAATGTTATCAAATACACCTTAGCAAGCTAATCAAGGACTTCCGGATCACTTGAAAGTCCTAGTAAGGTGTGTTTTATCAGGGTTTGATTTCAACTCTATAGGAGATTGGTCCTACTGGACTGAGTTTGAGGGAATGTGGTTTATGGGAAGGTAGAATGTGTATTTATTGATGGTAAACCTATATTAGTAT